>NC_137812.1:18321863-18626863 GCF_963921795.1 Nannobrachium achirus
ATCTAGATTCTAGCCTAACCAGAACATTAATAAGCAGATACAGTATAGCTCATATCCAGATATCTAAAGTAACTCGCATACAGTACGCAAGTAAGCAAACTCCTCGCCATTAATCCATCCATTTGTAACTCTGGGAGGGAGATGTACAAATGTAACCCGTATGGTTCCACTAGGTTACATTTGTACACTCTCAGAGTTAAATGAACACTTCCGCCAGTGAGCCCAGAACGAAGCCAGGTTTTTCAAACAGCCCATGTGAGAGGCAGCAGGTCCTCTAAGCGTCCCATTGGAGGTCACATTGACAGGGACGGCCAGTTGGACACAAACCGGACCGTACGCCTGACCAAGCTGACAGCTGATGCACTTTATTTTGACCTGCAGGTATTAGGGGACATTTACTACTAGGACACAAACAAAGCACCCGACCACCAACACCATACCAGCACACTGAGATACAACTGCCTGACACGCACACATTACGGTATGCACGCACGCACGCATGCACGTATGAATCAACCACACAAACACCTACTAAAATCTATCATCGGCCCTGATCTGTACCTATTGTGCAATAGCTCCTAATGCCCCGGCCCCCACCCTTATATGCCGCGATGCTAAGGTGATGGTATTTTCTTTTTTTTTTAATTTGTTTTTGGGCTTTTATGCCTCTATTGACAGGACAGTAGACTGACAGGAAATGGGGGAGAGACTGGGAGTGACATGCGTCAAAGATCGCCCGGATCGGGAATCGAACCCTCGACGCCGCCAGGCATCCATGCCTGTGTAGCAATGTCTAAGTGGTACTGTATGCGCCCGGACCAGTAGGCCGGTGGGCAACCCAAGATAATGGTATTTTCAATCAAAAAAATACTTCCATGAGAGTGAGTAGACCATACATGGGCAACTGGCGGCCCGGGGGCCACATGCGGCCCCCACCTTCACTTAATGCGGCCTGCAGGTTGATACCGGAATACTGATATATTACTGATTTCAGCTGTTACAATTCCAAACATGACCTGCTTTAATTCCGTCAGTCAATATTAGTAGCTTAATGACTAGTATAGTAGTATTAAAATGTATTTTTTTTATGTCCAATGTATTTGTATTTGGGTTCATAAAGTTAACATGAGTATATAACTAAATGCATTTGAAATTAGATTAAAAAATTACATTTCAGGATTCCAATTCAAAAACAACAAAAGATTATTCAGGATTCCAATTCAAAAGAAGCAAAAATAGCAGATCGCAACGCATCGCGCTGCGATGCGTTTTGAGCTTGTAGATCTGCTATTTTTGCTTCTTTTGTATGAGATACTAGAATGACAAAGTAGGACATAGCAATATGCAATGTGGCCCTCTGCAGTGTGTGTGGAAATATAGTGGCCCTCTCCATCATCAAAGTTGCCCACCCCTGGAGTAGACTGAAATTGGGCCATTTTGTAATGAACACGAGCGTAGCATCAATTATACACTGTTAAATATTACCAGGATCTCACAATACTTTACATTATTATTTCACAATATAATACTGTATTCTGAATATTACTGTGTAATCACACCATCATCTGTGATAACACAACAAATGACTGTACTCTAAATTGTTATCAGGATTACACAACACTTTACAATATATCTCACAATAAAATATTGTGTTCAGAATGTTACTGTGATATCACAACAAATTACTTGTACTGTGCTGCATTGTGGGATTACATTTCAAATTTATATCCATTGTGAGAGGGAAAGCAGTGAACTGATGGTGAAGATGGAATTATGAAATTATGAAGTCAATTTCAATTCAAAGGAACTTTCAGAAGTCATGTGAAGTTCATAACATTGCTCTGATAAGGTAAGTCACGCTCCTTTTTTACCCCCTCCACCTTAATGACAACTAGTTGTGCTTTCGCGTGTGGTTCAGTCTTGCTCCAGCAATGTATGTGTGCTGCAGGCTCTGAAGCAGCACTGCTTCCCTGCTGACGTGCGCCTGTCGAGCGGCAGAAGACACCCAAGCACACCGGTGAACCGGCACCGAGCGACGCGCGCCACTATGAGCTTGTATATCTGCTATTAGTTAAAGCGGTGTGTGAGGGAAACACACATTTAAACTGTCGAGTTAAATGTGTATTTCCCTTACAAACCACTTCAACTAAATAGCAGATATACAAGCTCATATTGGCGCGCGTCGCTCGGTGTATACGCCAAGCCGTTTCACCAGTGTGCTTGTGTGGTTTCTGCCGCCGATAGGCTGCACGTCAGTGGGGCTTATTTATATCATGTCGGCTGCTTACTAGCTAGCGGACCGCGGTAGAGAACGTTCCCTGCCCGGTTCAATACGGCCGACGCGCGTGGAAGAACTCCCCGCGACGCACGAGTTACAGACCCACACGGGTCCATTTGGTTCCTATATCTATCATTTAGCTGTGGACCATCTGGAACTCCATCACTCGGACGCGATAATGACCGGACACTACTTTGAGAACCACAGACAATCCTTGTGTCAGTTGTACGTATCCTTACGCCGGGTCCATTTGGTTCTTCTCAACTATATCAATGATAATATTTGCACCGGGGGAGGTTTTATGCTCCAGTGTGGCTAAGAGTTGCTGTTGTAAAAGCAACCGATCCACAAGCCAAGCGTCACGACACATGGGAGCCTGTAGATCATTGGTTTTCAAAGTGGGGTACGGGACCCCGCAGGAGTCCTTCAGGGAGTTCCAGGGGGTCCCTGGCTAAATTATAACAGGTCCATTTTGTTCCATTTGTACATTCTGAGAGTTAAATTAACATATATCATCTCAGAGATAGAAATACCATTACATATGTCCTGGGGGTCCTTGAAATTAAAATGGAATCACTACAGAGCCTTCAAAATCTTCTCTTATGGGGGTCCCTGGCGTATTTTCAAATGGACGTCCACTGGCTGATAAGTGTTAAATTGGGGTTTGTGGAACCACAAGTTTTGAGAACCACTGCTGTAGAGATGGTCTATATTCGACGGGTGACACCATCAGATTAATGATTGATCATTAGCCTACCTGTGGTGTCTACTGCAGTAGGAGCTTAATTTCCGTCAAAAATCCCGTCATAAGTATAATGTCCTTAAATCTTTATGCATGGATTAAATGTATATATTTAATTGCCTACATTAAAACTTTGTTTTGACTTTGATGGAATCTCCTCGCCCAGTCGCCCCTCCCCTTTCCTCCACATGTGAGACATTATGGTCATTAGGGTGACATAGGGTGATTTTTTTCCCCTTAATATCATAATGTAAGCATACCTAGAAAATAATGTAAGTCAGAAAAATACTGGAATGTGTCTGAATAGAGATTTTATTTTTTATATTATCTTCATCAAATAATATTAAAGTAAAATAAACTGAACATTTTGGAAAGATTTCATTTATTTTAAACTGTACCAAACAGTACATGCCACAGAGTGATAAGCCACTCTGTGGGCATAAATACATTGTGTGTGTGTGTGTGTGTGTGTGTGTGTGTGTGTGTGTGTGTGTGTGTGTGTGCGTGTGCGTGCGTGCGTGCGTGCGTGCGTGTGTGTGTGTATTGTGGAATGCATTTAGCATTTCACCTCTTAACAATATCACACAATGGGTATCTCTGTTCAGGTGATATAATGAAGGATGCTGTCCATTGAAGAATAAGATGGGACCACGTGATGGCTACTGCAACTTCAATCTGCAGTATCCTTCCTGAGGATGGCACTTGTACTCTGGAGTTTATCCAAAGGTATTATACTTATAGGCTACTGAAAATGTATTATACTGAATTTAACATTGCTAATAGAATTTGGCATAGAATAATACAAAGTAGATCTAATGTGATTGACAGATTGATTGAGGTTCTAGATAAGGTTTTAGAGGTCCTGGAGAGAGTTTGGTGTCAGCTTGAGATCTCTTGGGCATGGTCAATCATTGAGGTGGTTGTTGTCTTGTCTTATTTATTTTACAGCTGTGTGCCACAGCCACTGATGTGCAGATGACGGAGAAATTACCAAGCACCCCCTGCTTGATTGTCCAAGGTAGATCAAAATAAAGTGAGTTGTGTCACAGTTTGTGATGTTGCTGATCATTGAAATTCTACTCTTGTTCAATTAGCATTTCACCTCTACAATATCACATAATGGGTATCTCTTTTCAGGTGATTTAATGAAGTCTATGGCCTGGATGCTGTCCATTGAAGAGCAAGTGTGATGGGACAACACGATGGGATCATTATTGGATAGCTGTGGTTTTCGCGATCTACTACAACTTCAATCTGCTCCTGAGGATGGTGTGTGTACTCTGGATTGGAGGTATTGTAACACTGAAATTGTACTGAAGCATTGTACTGGATTGCTTGCAACATTGATACTTGAATGTTACTTACTCTCAGTACTACTTTCTTTCTGTGGTGTAGGGCAGGGGTTTTCAAAGTGGGTGACAGGGTGCCGCGAGATCATTTGATAATATTTGAAATGTATTTATTTGGACAAATATTTAGTATCATTTAAACTTGAAGTACAGTTATTTTCAGTCAGTTCTAACCAAAATGGCTATTATCTCAACGTTTTCCTCTCAACCTAATCACTTTTCACTAGTTTAGTACATTTTATGGATGATAAATACAAAACTAACGGTTTTGGACATAAAAGGTTTCCACCCGACAACGATGATATGCTATAAATATAAGGTGCTGGGAGTGAAAATTATAATGTAGGGGTGCTTCGGATTAAAAAGATATTTATGGGGTACCCTGAGACAAAAAAGTTTGGGAACCCGGTGTAGGGTTTACTTAAGGGAAAGGGGAACTGCTGCATGTGCCTTGTATAAACGATGCAATATATGTTTATGTGAAAGTAAAAGTTGTTGTCTTGTCTTATTGTTTACAGGTGCTTCATGGGCATTAACCCTGAGAGAGGCTCCAAATCGAAGAAGCGTGGCGTATCAACCCACACGTGAGCACACTTTTGAGACAACTTGTGGACTTTGAATGGTCGATGGTATTCAGGACTCCAATATGAGACACACTCATACGCATTTGAGAAAACTTGTGGACTTTGAATGGTCGATGGTATTCAGGACTCGAATATGAGACACACTCATACGTGTTTCAGATGCCCTACTCTTGTTTGTCCAACTCCACCAGCCATTATTCTTATCTGGATATGTAAAATTGCCAATATTCTTTGCTGATGCCCTGTCACTTCATTCAGCAATGCTCGCCTCTTCTGTCTCGGCCTGCATGTTAGCAAGGTGCATACTGTAATCATTAGTTTGCTTTGTTCTTACCACTACTGTGTTGCTTTATACCTTCAGGACTTATGTGACTGAGTGCAAAGTTGAGGTGTACTTCACATACTTCGTGCCTGCTGAAGTGTGTTCATATAACACACAGGAGGGTTGCCAGATTTCTCCCCAAGTTGTGAAGGCAACCTCCATTTGTGTTATATGGACACATTTCACCTCTGTTCCAGCTGGCATGAGGGTGAGTAGATGAGTTATTTTGCAGTTAAAGGAACAGTTCACTCAAAAGTGAAAATGTTGTATCTACTCACCACCATGCTGATACAAAGTCAGGTTAAGTTTTTTTTAGTCCACAAAATCACTCCTGGAGTTTCACAGGAAAACAGTGTTGCAGCCTCCTAAATAACTAAAGTCTATGACAACCAGTTTTCAAACTGGCCTCCAGACACCAGACCAAACTCCAGGAGTGTTTGTAGACTTAACACTTCTACTGAGTAAAGGCTTCATGTGTGGTTCTTCTTTGTCCATTTGAAATGTTGCACTTTGTATTGGAATTGTACAATAAAAAGTTTAAATGAATGAAGTTGTTTTTCCTTTCTTTTTTTCTTTTAGCATGTTTGTGTATGTATGGTAAAATCACAGTTAAGGCCCATTCCCACTGAGCCAGATAACAGATAAAAAAATCTCTTTCTTCAGATATTTTTCCATTCAAAGTGGATGATAGATAGTTAGATACAGATAAAACAATATCTGTCACAGATAAAAGAAATATCTGTGGCAGATATTTTTTATCTGTATCTACCATCCACTTTGAATGGAAAAATATCTGGAGAAAGAGCTTTTTTTATATCTGTTATCTGGCCCATTGGGAATGGGCCTATAAATTCAAATTTACAATATTTTACTGTATTAGATACAATTTACTGTAAATTTACAGTAAATTACTGCCTACTGAGCTGCCTTACATTCACAGTAATAGTGTAAAAATACAGGCAACTACTGTAATATCACAGTAAATAACTGCAATACATACTGCTAAATCACAGTAAATTACTAACATTTCACAGCTGTGAAATTACAGTAATTTACTGCGCAATATTTACTGTGAAAATTACTGTGAAAGTAATGCAATTATTAGCCAGTAATTTACTGTAAATTTACAGCGAATTATTTTACAGTGTAGGAATGAGGTGCTTCCCCCACCACTTTCAGTCGATCACCTCACCTGCGTGATCCGACAGGTCGGAGCTGCGTTGAAACCACAAGGTCAAGTAAGTTGTCCTTTAATACCAGCCGTGTCAGCTCTTATAGTTGTAACCAGAAGTAGTAGTCTGTTATCTGTCTTTCTGTTTAAACTCTTGTATATGTGTATGACTTTAAATGTTGCCAAGGGTTTGAAGTGTAGTGCGCTGCTGCGTTAAAGCTACAATCTGAGCTTCAGTTGTCTTTATCTGAACAGGTAATCTTGTTCCCTATAGGCTTATCTCATCTTAAGGAGGGGAGAAGCCTGGACATTGTGTACAAGGACTACTAGTGTGGGGCCTTAAGGGGAGCAAATGCTAATTTCGTGCAAATTTGTCTTAAATCGCCGACTTTTTCACAGATGTAGCCCAGGGCATGCTCTAATGATTTAGCTAGGGCGCCCGAGTTTGCGACCTTCGGGGTCGCCACAGCGGTCAAATCAGGTTGGGCTCCCATCGACTTTCTATACAGGAGGAAAATACCCAGAAAAACATTTTTTTTCTGGGTATTTAAGTAGGATGTGAGGGGTCTAACAAGGGGGTTGTTATGATGCTGAATCCATTGCAAGCATTTGTTTTGCACAAAAAACATTCCTTGGGCTACAAATGGCCTCAGAAAACGATGGTTTAGTGATGAAAAGTGATGACTCATCACTTTTCATCACTAATCACAGTTTTGTTGGGGGCGTTTTCTGGGGCCAATTGTAGCCCAAGGAATGTTTTTTTGTGCAAAACAAATGCTTGCAATGGATTCAGCATCATGACAACCCCCTAGTAAGACCCCTCACATCCTACTTAAATACCCAGAAAAAAAGAAGTTTTTCTGGGTATTTTCCTCCTGTATAGAAAATCGATTGGAGCCCAACTTGATTTGACCGCTGTGGCGACCCCGAAGGTCGCAAACTCGGGCGCCCTAGCTAAATCATTAGAGCATGCCCTGGGCTACATCTGTGCAAAATTCTGCGCTTTAAGACAAATTTGCACGAAATTAGGATTTGCTCCCCTTAATTTACTGCCATTTTGAAACAGCTCCCATCAGGGTTCCCCGCCAGAAGCCTCCATTGACTTCAATGTAATTTATAGTGCACGGATCATGCACGCCCATGCACAGATGATGCACCATGTTTGTGCAGTTTGTTCACAGCTTTCAAACAAAAAAGTCCGATTGGAAATCCGTTCAGGCATTCTTGAGATAATAGCCATTATGTTTTACATGTTATGTAAGCAAAAATGGCCGCCCTGTTTGAAAGATGGGGTTGTATGGGGGTTGAACATGCAAAATCGCGATTGAAATCATGCTTACTAGATTTGATGGGGTCCAAAAATAATTTTTCAAAAAAAAAGTTTTCAAATTTTTTTTTTTTTTTTTTTTTCAAACTCGTCATACTAGTCATAGGCAGAGTGGACACAGCCATATAACTCGTCAAACTAGTCATAGGCAGTAAATGAGGGCCCCCCACTAAAACAAGTGTCTATAGCAGGGCCAGGGGGTCTTCACTCTTCATCGTTTTCCAGGCCAAGAGATGAAGCAAGGACCCCCACTTCATGTTGTATAACATTTTGTTGCAGATTAAACGTTTTCATATCAATATATCTGCACATTTCTAAAGTGTCAATTTAAGGACTTTAAAGACCCTTTTAGTACCTCTGGTCAAACATTGTCCAAATGGTCAAATATTAGAGGCAGAAATCGTGAAAATAGCAGATCTACATGCTCACAACGCCTCGCAGCGAGAGGCATTGTGAGCATGTAGATCTGCTATTTTCACAATGGAACAGATGGAGTCAAACTAATGTAATGCCAACTCCTACATGCTTGTCAGGGTGGGGGGGTCTCCAGTTGAAACATGATTATTTTGGTGGTCGCGGCCTGAAAAGGTTGAGAACCACTGGTCGGTCTATAGGATGGGAATAGCCATAAATTATAACTCTTGAAGAGGTCACTTATATTGGGACGTTTACTCTCTACAAGAGTTATAAAGCGGAGTCAGAACGCTCTCGCTGGGTGAGCCCTAACGTCCATTTTCGGATCAAAACATGTACAAATCAATAAGTTGCTCACTGCATTGTCGAAACAGTTTTCTATCTACCGATGAGCCCACTCATCGACATGTGTTAGTCCATATATTTCCAATAAATTAATGTTTACTCAAACTTCTCAGAGACTCGCGTTTCCTCGTCCGAATGCTTTTGCCTTCAGAACTACAGAACGTAGTTATACTTCCGCATACAAAAACGTCATGTCCTAGTATGAGTATGAGCGAATAGCGATGGCGATCAACGTCACGTGATATGTTCGGCCATTTTTACCCAACAACAAGGAAAGCGATGAGACTCTGAGAAATTTGAGTAAACATTAATTTATTGGAAACATATGGACTAACACATGTCGATGAGTGGGCTCATCGGTAGATATAAAGCTGTTTCGACGATGCGGTGAGCACCATATTGATTTGTACATGTTTTGAGCCGAAAATGGACGTTAGGGCTCAACCAGCAAGAGCGTTCTGACTCCCCTTTATAACTCTTGTAGACGTCCCAATATAAGTGACCTCTACAAGAGTTATGATTTATGGCTAGGATGGGAGGACTGATAGATATGAATTATGATACATAATTGTATGATTTGTGTATGAGGCTCATATGACCATATAAGGTTATATTATGAACTACTGTCTGAACTTACAGTATAGGTGACCATGTTTTGGTTGTACTTGGTTGAAAATTACCAACACTCTATGTGTCTCTGTCTTCTTGTTTTGATATGGGGACCAATCAATGAGCCCCACGATCTTACTGTCATATACTGTATTCCTTATATACTGTATGTTAACTTCCATCTTTGGAAGAGAGAATTAGCAGGCTGCCACTATGGTATGCTCACTGTTTTGTCTCTTTGTCTGACTCTCTTCAATACAGCAATGTCTTGATTGTCCTTTGGCTCGTCTCTGTCTTATTTTGGTTATGGATTTATCCATATCCATATTTATTCAAGTTATGAATTACTCTTATTCCATCAAGGACTGCCACTTTTTTTTTGCATATAGGCTACTTTTCCAGCAAGTTGTAGTTTTTTGAGCAATGGTGACACTTGGAATGTAAACAGATTTGCACAGCGTCAACATAACTTCCCGCGCGGCGGTAACTACTTCCTGTACATGCACTTAGTTTCTTAGCGGAAGAAAAGGAGGTTTTCAGAGGCAGTTCTCGTCCAGACAACTGAACAAGTAGAGAGAAAGAGGAAAGAGAAAGAGGTCAAATAATACACAAAAGACATGTGAGAGAGAGGGGGAGACACACACACACACGCACGCACGCACACAGGCACGCACGCACACTCCACCACTACCACCACCAACAACAACAACATCCACGGTCCACCTTGTCTACATCAACCTCTTCAAGTTTTATTTGTTTGCCTGTTTGTTTTCTTATAAATACAACTAAATCTAATTTGTTTTCTTATGAATAAGACTAAATCATCGTGCCATGTGCAGTTAATTATTAAGCCAATGGCATACTGTACAGCTGTAGTCAAAAAGCTGTGCACAAAGAGTCCTCTTTCAGACTGTTGGGAAAGACATGTTTGAGCAGTGAGGAAACACATGGCCTGCTCATTCTCTCACTCTCTCCCTCACACACACGCACGCACACACACACACACACACACACACACACACACACACACACACACACACACACACACACACACACACACACACACACACACACACACACAGACACACACACACACACACACCTGAAACATTCACCAATGCATTCTTAGATTGATTTGAACCCTTTGTACATTCTCAGTTACATTAATAAGTTATTAATAACATATGGTGATTTGACACTGACAGTGTGTCGATATGCATGGTCGGGAGAAAAGGAAAGCATATAGGTCCTACTTGTATCAACATGTACAGTATAGCCTACTGTACTGGCTGTGAGTGGTCTAATATTCAACAAAGCACACAAAGTTACATCCTTTTAAATTCACTTACTTCCAACCAGCAGTGAAGAACAGTAAACTTCTTTGTCCACTTCCTTGTGTCTTGTGTGCTCTTATTGCTGCTCCAAAATTGTAGATATATTTTTTTCTATGTCTTGCTTTCTTTCTTTCTTTCTTTCTTTCTTTCTTTCTTTCTTTGTTTCTCCGGGGACGTTTTTTCCACCAGCAACAGTTACAGTACAACCCCTCTACTATTTCAATGCTCACATCTGTTTTAACTCTCTCTTTCTCTCTTTCTCTCTCTCTTTCTTTCTCTCTCTCTCTCTCTCTCTCTCTCTCTCTCTCTCTCCTCTCACTCTCCCCGTCTCTCTCTCTCTCTCTCTCTCTCTCTCTCTCTCTCTCTCTCTCTCCTCTCACTCTCCCCGTCTCTCTCTCTCTCTCTCTCTCTCTCTCTCTCTCTCTCTCTCTCTCTCTCTCTCTCTCCCTCCCTCCCTCTCTCTCTTTCTCTCTTGACTCATGCCATGCTCTGCCCCCTCTCTTTTTCCGCACGCACGCACGCACGCGCAGACACGCACGCACACACACACACACACACACACACACACACACACACACACACACACACACACACACACAGTCAGACGTTCGCGACTATAAATGGAAAGTGATTCCTCCCCTCCGAAACACAGTAGCCTACTCACAGTGCGCGCGGCATTGTGACGCAGCCTTTTCAATGTTCTGTCGTTAACGGCTATATTATGACGTAGACCTATAGCGCAGCACAAATTATGACATTTACCACACCATTCAGCGCAAATACAACACTAAAGAATGACTCAATTTTTATTCATGTTTTTTTTTCCTAGAAATTTAACTGTAGGCTACTTTCCTGTGCCTTTTTTTGTAGAGAATTTGCACCAAAAAAAAAAGTGTGCAATCAATCAATCAATCAATCAATCAATCAATCAATCAATCAATCAATCCTAGAGGTTGTAGGCCTAGCTGTCAGGCTCAGAAGCCTATCTACACTTTTCCCAAAAAGATGTAGGCCTAGCCTAATTTGTTGCCTGTGGTGTATTTTTATTATTAGGCTAATAATAATAATCATCTATTTGTAACTTAAGAATTAAGCAACCACATATTAGTGAAAATCCAGATGCCAGTCATCCTAAAAGGCATTAGAGGTTGCAACACATTATTTTCTGTCAACAACTGCAAGTGCAGAGAACATCCCGGCACTGGCCGGCAGAGGTTTGAAACTCCAGCACCAGTTGGCCACGCGCCAATTAAGTGTTTTGTGACGAGCTGGAGGCTCGAGCAGCAGCTGGCAGATTACATTTCTAAAGTGATTTATCTTTCCTTGGAAAAATAAAAATAAAGTAAACTGACATGGGCCTATTATAAAATTGAGCGTCGCGATAGTCTGCACTCTGCACTGCAGGCACTAGCTAAGTCAGGTTGAAGACTGTTCTCCACATGCACTCCCCAGTCTCCTCTTTGTGGCATAGGTCTTCTGCGATTTCCCGTGTGTGTGTGTGTGTGTGTGTGTGTGTGTGTGTGTGTGTGTGTGTGTGTGTGTGTGTGCGTGCCTGCCCATATATGGAGATATGAAATTCTTATGTAATTTTGTGCAGATCCTATGCTTGAATTATGGGGAAAAGAACATGTTATTTGGAGACAGACAGTCTGAACAGTGGCTCTTTCTGTCAAGGTCTTTTCTTAGAAACAATGTATTGTTTAAGTTAAGGCATGTGAAACACACTTTTGGTTTGCTATTTAAATGTGAGTGTGCAGTGTAGATTTTCAATCCAAAAGTAATAAAAAGAAAAAAGAAAAAAAAAGGGAAAACACAACATTCAAAGAATGGTAGCCTGATACAAATTTACAGCTATATTTTCGGCAGTTCTACCTCTAATATTTGACCATTTGGACAATATTTGACCAGAGGTACTAAAAAGGTCTTTAAAGTCCTTAAATTGACAATTTAGAAATTTGCAGATATATACACTTATACTGTATGTTGGTTTGTTTACTGTTGACTGAGAAAACAATGTTGCACATTAAGTTAATCATCTGGAACCCCCCCAAAATAATTTGGGGGCTCCCTGGCCCTGGGGGTCCCAAACTGTGAAAACGTTTAATCTGCAACAAAATGTTATACAACATGAAGTGGGGGTCCTTGCTTCATCTCTTGGCCTGGAAAACGGTGAAGACCCCCTGCCATAGACACTTGTTTTAGCGGTAGTCCTTGTCCAGGCTTCTCTCCTCCAGATGAGATAAGCCTATAGGGAACAAGATTGCCTGTTCAGATAAAGACAACTGAAGCTCAGATTGTAGCTTTAATGCAGCAGCGCACTACACTTCAAACCCTTGGCAACATTTACAGTCATACAAATATACAAGAGTTTAAACAGAAAGACAGTTAACAGACTACTACTTCTGGTTACTATGATCACGGGCCGTCTGTTGTCTACCCCTGCAGTAGACTGTATGAGGGCATAGCCTACAGGGCAGCCTACAGTAGTCTACTTGTCACAGTTCCTGCTGTTATCCATTATTTCTCCACTAGGTGTCCCCGTTCACCTTCTTATTCTTTGCTACCACTTTCTGTCACAGGCTCACAGGAGTAGAGCATAGGAGTAGAGCCCTGACATGGTTCCACCCCATCAGTATCATGGCCAGTATCATGGTAGTATCATGGTAGTATCATGGTCATTATCATGGTCATTATCATGGTCATTATCATGGTCAGTATATATGGTCAGTATCATGCTCAGTATCATGGTCAGTATCTTGTCAGTATCATAGTAGTATCATGGTCAGTATATATGGTCATTATCATGGTCAGTATCAAGGTCAGTATATAACTTGTCAGTATCATGGTCAGTATCATGGTCAGTATCATGGTCATTATCATGGTCAGTATCATGGTCAGTATCATGGTCAGTATATGGTCAGTATCATGGTCAGTATCATGGTCAGTATCATGGTCAGTATATGGTCAGTATCATGGTCAGTACCATGGTCAGTATCATGGTCAGTATCATGGTCATTATCATGGTCATTATCATGGTCAGTATCATGGTCATTATCATGGTCAGTATCATGGTCAGTATCATGGTCAGTATATATGGTCATTATCATGGTCATTATCATGGTCAGTATCATGGTCATTATCATGGTCATTATCATGGTCAGTATCATGGTCATTATCATGGTCAGTATCATGGTCAGTATCATCGTCAGTATCATGGTCAGTATCATGGTCATTATCATGGTCAGTATCATGGTCAGTATCATGGTCATTATCATGGTCAGTATCATGGTCAGTATCATGGTCAGTATCATCGTCAGTATCATGGTCAGTATCATGGTCATTATCATGGTCAGTATCATGGTCAGTATCATGGTCAGTATATATGGTCATTATCATGGTCAGTATCATGGTCATTATCATGGTCAGTATCATGGTCAGTATATGGTCAGTATCATGGTCAGTACCATGGTCAGTATCATGGTCAGTACAATAATCACAATAATAGGCGTACCTGTCATAGTAAGCCAGGTTGGAATTCACATGTGGCTGAACTTCACTCAGCAGCCAGGCAAGCGTTTAAAGTATGGGCTGCGACAGGTAGAATAAGATTTGGGCCTTTATTTGAAAATAAAAAGCGCACTAATGCGAGGTTCAAGCAGGCTGTACGGTTTATTAGCAGGAATGAGGCCACTATGAGGGCCGACTCCCTTGCTGGCAAACTTCGTAATCGCAGCTACTGTGACTTTTGGAAGGAAGTGAAATCACTGAATAACTGTAAAGCTCCCTTGCCATCTAATATCAATGGAGTATGTGGTTCAGACAACATTGCTGAATTGTGGAGACAGCATTACTATGAGCTGTTTAACAGTATTAACAATGATACATTTATACCAGATAATGTTGACCCCTTTGAGAACTTAGTGGTATATCCGGACGAAATTCAGCAAGCTATTGTTAATCTAGAGAACAATAAGGCCTGTGGAGTCGACTGTATTACGGCTGAGCATTTAAAACATGCCAGTCGGAAGGTAATCCCTCTTCTTACCTTGTGTTTTTTTGGTTTCTTTAAGCATGGAATGCTACCAGAATCTATGATAGCTGTACAGCTGGTGCCTGTCATAAAAGACAAGACTGGAAAAATCAACAGTAAAGATAACTATAGACCGATTGCTCTGGCCAGTGTGCTATCTAAAGTCCTAGAGACAATCATACTGAGTAGAATAGCAATGTATATTTCCACTAATGACAATCAGTTTGGGTTCAAAAGAAAACATGGAACAGACATGTGCATATTTGCTTTGAAAGAACTACTATTCAAGTATCAAGGTTTAAACACAACAATGTTTTTATGTTTTATAGATTCTTCAAAAGCTTTTGATAAAATAAATCATAGCAAACTCTTTCTGAAATTGACCCAAAGGGGGGTCCCCAAATACATTGTCCGCATCCTAGCCTTTTGGTATGCAAACCAGCTTATCCAAATTAAATGGGGTAGCTCGGTCTCTGCTAGCTTTAAAGTAAGTAATGGGGTGAGACAGGGAGGAATTCTTTCTCCTTATCTGTACAATGTTTACATGGACGACTTGTCCAGCCGTCTTAATAACTGTAAAACTGGCTGTGTAGTAGGAGATACTGTCATCAACCATCTTATGTATGCGGATGACATGGTGGCACTTTCCCCATGCAGTGCTGGGTTACAAGAGCTACTCTCAATATGCTCTCGGTATGGAGAACAATTTGATATCAAGTACAATGCAGAAAAAAGTAACATCATGATAGTGCGCTCTAAAGATGATCGGAGGTCAGTTTTCCCTCGGTTCTTTCTGAGTAACAAAGCTCTGGAGATATGTAATGAGACTAAATATCTCGGACATTATATATCAGATGATTTGTCAGATGACAGAGATATGCATCGGCAATGTAGTAAGCTCTATGCACAAGCAAACATGCTGAAGAAAAGATTCCACATGTGCTCCTCTGATGTTAAAGCTTCTCTGTTTAGAGCGTACTGCACACCCTTGTACACTGCTCACCTGTGGGGCAGGTACAAGGTTAAATCTTTACAAAGACTGAATGTGGCATACAATGATGCTCTGCGGCTGTTAATGCGTGTGCCTAGATGGCACAGCGCCAGCCAATTATTTGTCAGTTTGGGGTTACCTACCTTTAAAGCCCTTCTTAGAAATCTGATGTACAGATTCATGTGCCGATTAAATGATTCTGGGAATTATATTATAATGAAGATAACGGACCCTGGGGTCTCTCTTAGATATAGCTCAACTCTGTGGCGCCATTGGCGCAGAAGCCTTTTTGTGGTACACTGACAGCACTAGTCTGTTATGTGTTTTTATGTATTTTATGTTTCTTGTATACTGTACTGTTGTTGTTGTTTTTTGATATGGACCCCCTGTGAGATTCCTTAATAAAGATTATATATATATCATGGTCATTATCATGGTCAGTATCATGTCAGTATCATGGTCAGTATATATGGTCATTATCATGGTCAGTATCATGGTCAGTATCATGGTCATTAATATGGCCAGTATCATGGTCAGTATCATGGTAGTATCATCATGATACTGACCATGATTCATGGTCAGTATCATAGTCAGTATCAAGGTCAGTATCTTGTCAGTATCATGGCCAGTATCATGTCAGTATCATGGTCAGTGTCAAGGTCAGTATCGTGTCAGTATCATGGTCAGTATCGTGGTCAGTATCATGGTCAGTATCGTGTCAGTATCATGGTCAGTATCATGGTCAGTATCATGGTCAGTATCGTGTCAGTATCATGGTCAGTATCGTGGTCAGTATCATGGTCAGTATCGTGTCAGTATCATGGTCAGTATCATGGTCAGTATCATGGTCAGTATCATGGTCAGTATCGTGTCAGTATCATGGTCAGTATCGTGGTCAGTATCATGGTCAGTATCGTGTCAGTATCATGGTCAGTATCGTGGTCAGTATCATGTCTGTATCATGTCAGTATCATGGTCAGTATCATGGTCAATATCATGGTCCGTATCATGATTCATGTCATATCATGGTCAGTATCATGGTCAGTATCATGTCAGTATCATGGTCAGTATCATGGTCAGTATCATGTCAGTATCATGGTCAGTATCATGGTCAGTATCATGTCAGTATCATGGTCAGTATGATGGTCAGCATCATGGTCAGCAGGGACGTGCAGAGAATGTTAGAGAGGCAGGGGTTGACATTTCTAAAGGGGCCTTTTGGTGAAAATATCGAAAATATCCGACCTCCAAGCACACAACGGCAATGTGGCGTACAGCATGGATCTCTACACAGAGAGGGCAATTCTTTCAACATAAGATACAGCATTCAAGTTCAGGAGAGCTTGGACAAGCCAATTCTCTTGAATGCTCATGGAAAGGGGGCATTTGCACTTCTTTCACCCCTAGTAAAAACTGAGCCCCCCTTGATGTCTACTGTATGTGTGCACGTGCCTGATGGTCAGTATCATGGTTAGTATCATGTCAGTATCGTGGTCAGTATCATGTTCCTTATTATGGTAGTATCATGTCAGTATGATGGTCAGTATCATGGTCAGTAACCTCGCGTCACCAAGGTTCAGGGCTGGCTGCAGGATGAATATAAATATAAAGCTAGTAATAAGGAACATTATTTTCATTATCTATAATACCTACAACAGATGCCAGTTTTATAATAATAACATAATAATAATTATATTCAGCCAATATTTGTGTTGTTTTTGATATTTTCTTGACTTTACATATATAAACTGAGGGGGCACAACTTGCAACTGAGGGTGCAATGCCCCCCCAGGCCCCCCCGTAACGCCGGGCCTGCCAAAGTTACACCTCAGAGGAAAGCCTGGTATTATTCATTTGAAACTGGCCGTTTGATCCGGTGGAAAAAGGCAGAAGAAGCGGCGTCACTTTGTTTTTGTCCGCCCAGCTGTTTGTTTCCCCAATTGCTATTTAAATGCTCGAGAAGTGTCTTGCCACTCACTACGAGTTGGACTAAAAGATAGAAATACCAAACAGACCTTTCCAAAATAAGCAAAACTACGCCGCATCAAGGGGTTTATTGGATATACCCTAAAATTGTGCCCTTGAGTGCAGAGAATTATTTTGGGTTAAAACTGTTTCCAGTTTGATCTTTCCGGCCAAAATGTAGTCCGTCTGATAACATGACTTAGGCTGTTTCCGCTCCCGACTGGATCAGAAAACCAGGTAGTGATCACAGGCTACATGGTCAGTACAAGTTAGTATCTTGTCAGTATCATGGTCAGTATCATGGTCTTGATACTGACATCTTGATACTAATCTAGATACTATCAGGTTAAGTATTAAATTATAAACAGTATAGGAACATAATAATCCCACGGGGAAACTCGGTTTCAGCTCAACCCAGCTGATGGCTAGCCCACAAGGGGCAACGAACTGGAGCAGTTATAGATTAGGTGTCTTAAAATAAAAAGAAGAAGAAAAAAAGCAGATCGACAAGTTGTCAACCTGGGAAGTGATTTGGGGAAAAAGCGTTCCAAGTACAGAGCCAACTCAGGTCCATGCAGTTTTCTAAGTCTAGAGAGTGGTTCTAAACCTTTTTGCCCCCCCCCAAATAATCATATTTGAACACTGAGTTACAAATATTATTAAAAATACATATATTCAACGATTTGCACACATTTTCACGACTTCTTCAAAAATAGCAGATCTATGTCTGCTATTTTTTAATGGCTAAAGCATTCAAAATCATGAGAGGAGTCTGGGGACCCCCCCTGGGGTTCCCGATCCATGGGTTGAGAAGCACTGCCCTAAAGCACAACACTCCCAGGTGATTCAGACATCAGGTGAACATGCAGTACAACAGGCATGAGGGACCTGCATTGATGTGGGACAGAACCCACGTCACGTTGTGATGCAATCACTTTACAGTGAACCGTTCTGCTACTGTAGGCTACTAGTGGACGTACGCAAGTACAGTAGTCATAACCACTGTGAGCGTGTGCGTGCGCGTGTGCGTGCGTGCGTGCGTGTGTGTGTACGTGCTTGCTTGCATGTAAAGCAATTCACATGATGAATTGCTGTCAATGTCGTTTGAATTCAAAATGTAAAAGGTGAAATTCGCATGCTGGTTGGATGTCTTTGAGACAGAGCAAAGAAATGAATAATAATAACAACAGCATAGACAGTTTTTGCTTATTGGTCTCGAGATGAGTAACTGAATGTGTCTATGTTTGGACATTTTGCTATTTAACTTATCCATTTGATACGTTGACAGTGTATTCTGTAAATGTAATCAAATGTACCCATAAGGGTCCGTTTTGTTACATGCATACATTGTCATAGGTAAAGCTGCATCCGAACCTTATATTCATGAATAAAATGCCATTGTAACCATTCTGTATGTTACTGTAAATAGACAACTACATGCCGTGATTTCGAGGTGATCTCCCTCCTGAACCTAGTGGATGAGTGGTGGTCTCAGACACAGGTTTGAATCCCAGGCAGGACACAGCAGTTACATATTACAGCTTCCACTCTCTACATTTGACCGTGTAGGCCAGGGTTCCCCAATAGGCGGCCCACGGGCCATTTGCGGCCCGCAGGGGGCTACTGTCTGGCCCACACCAACCCCAGTAATAATGGTGGTATAAGAGCAGCGTTAGTATATCGTCGTTGTTGGGTGGAAATCTCGTACATCCAAATTTGTATGTTCTTTCGCAAATCATACAAGGCCGTCGCACAAAAGGGATATTCCACTTTCAAAAAAACTTTTGGTCACTTTATCATCTAATCAGGTTTTTATGAACACCCTGAACAGTTTTTAATTTGCTTGATTCAATATTTAGATATTTGATGTAAACCCATTGTAACTTCAAACTACATTTTAACCATGATAGATTCATTAAAAACACCCATTATTTTTTTCTGGTGACTCATACTACCCTCCTAATACGTGAGCAGGCCGTGTTTTTTCAATAACTTTTTTCATTTATTTTGAATAATTCTTTGGGAAAATGAAAAAAATTAAATACAATAAAACATTATTAAAAATAAATGAAAAAGGTTATTGAGAAAACACGGCCTGCTCACGTATTAGGAGGGTAGTATGAGTCTAGTCACCAGAAAAAATAATGGGTGTTTTTAATGAATCTATCATGGTTAAAATGGAGTTTGAAGTTACAGTGGGTGTGTATGTGGAGAGGCCCTGAGCAAGGGGAGGCAGACCCATGCAAGGCAGAGTTTTTTTTTTAAAGTGGAATATCCCTTTAAACTATCCCTGATAGCTTGTAAGTCTGTTTTATTTTTATTTTTTATTTTTTTATTTTTTGGAGTGGCGCATGCCACGCATCGCATCTAGGATCTAGGAAGCAAAGACAAATACAGCAGTCCCTCATGCCCGTTGTCAACAGGCATGAAGGTCCTGCATTGATGTGGGACAGACTCACGTCAAGTTTGTGTTGCAATCACTTCACAGTGAACTGCCCTACTACTGTACTAGTGGAAGTACGCAAGTACATTAGTCATAACCACTGTGAAAAAAAAAAAATATCCATGAATTTAAGTCTCCATGGGGTGAGTAATCGATAGAAAAAAAGCTATTTTTTTGGGTGAACTATCCCTTTAATGCGGCACATTATATATATCGAAATACTTATTATTATTATTTCAGCTGTTACAATTCCAAACAGGCAAACATGACCTGCTTTAAGTCCGATGTATTTGTATTTACTTTCATAAAGTTAATATAAAGTATAACTAAATGCCTTTGAAATTAAATACAATTTCTACTTCGAATTGGACATAGGATTCATATTAAAAAATAGCATCAAAAATAAAAAAAATTATCAGGATTCCAATTACAAAATTTCAAAAATTGCAGATCTACAAGCTCAAAAGAGTCGAAAAAAGTTAACACACGGGGATAACAGGTTTCTGCCCGACAGTATTATGCAATGAGTGAGTGAGTGTACCTCCATCATCAAGGTTGCCCTCCCCTGACCGAAGGGAATCCCTGTCAACTAATAGCTTATGTGGTTAAGGAGGTGGAGCCAGGGGTAGGTGGGTGGTGGTGTTTATTTGTGAAACACAGCTGACTGCCACTTAATCTGATTGGCGAAGAGAGAATTGTGAATGAAACATTATTGAATGCACAGTGAAAGCAGGTGTGACCTGGTGGAATTCCCCACAAGAGAAAACAAAGTGCAATGACTCATGTACACACACAGTAGCATGGGAGAAAAGATCTTCCTTATTGATGCTGAAGCCAAAAAGCTTCACTCACACATGACTCAGCTGCGGTCTCTCCAAGGAAAAAGGGTGTGAAAAAGAAAACACTTCAGGCCTTTGATTTACTGCAATTTGTCAGGGTGATTAACATTAATGACACACGTTAAAATCTTAAGTGTTTAACAAAGAAGCTTAGACCAAGGCACGTGCACACATAGACATCAAAGGGGGGTTTGAGCCCCTTCCCTTTTATCCCTGTAAAAACTAAAAAGTGCCCTCTCCAGACCATGAATGCAGTTTTTACTATGGTGAAAGAAATGAAAATGCCTTCCTTTCCATGCCATATCTGAAGGCAGCATTTAAAGGGGTATTTCACTTTCAAAAAAACTTTTGGTAATTGTCTCCACCAGCCGAAGGCATGGGGGAGAGTATGTTTTCCCCTTCGTCCGTCCGTGCGTGCGTCCGTCCGTCCGTCCGTCCGTCCGTCCGTGCGTCCTCGCAGTTTGTGTGCACCAAATCTCAGTCGCCGTTGGCCCGGGCGCTGCCAAAGTGAGCACACACATTCCCTGGATGCCAATCTAGAACCTCTGCCCTAAATTTTTCAAATAGGCCTTTTCTAGCGCCACCTAGTGGCCGATGTTTGCAAAACACATTTCTGTGCACTACTCTTACAGATTTTGTTCAAAAATCCTACAAATCGGTAGGCAGTATCTCGACAGTCATGTGATCGACACGGATCTGTCCAATTTTGCATATTCCATCCTGATTGGCTAAGATTGGCTTCCAAAATTTGTAGGATTGAGCCGTTTTGAACAAAATGCCTCAAATCCCAAACGCAAAGTGCAATTATCATGAAATTGCGCACACACGTCCCCACTAGGTCGAGGAAGAAATGCCACTTCAAATTTTTTAAATCAGCCTCATGGTGGCGCTATAACAGGCCGATTTGTGGTTTTACCTATAACTCCACCGATCAGTTTCAAACTTTGTAAGCACACTCCCTAGAGGCTAAGGATAAACCTTTGCCCTGCATTTCTCACATCAGCCTTTTATAGCGCCACCTTTGGGCCGACTTATGTAAAACACATTTTTGAATATTACTCCTTGAGATTTTATCCAAAAATCACGCAAATCGGTACACAGTATCTCTATAGTCATGTGATCAAGTCCGATCCGTCTGATATTTCATATTCCATCCTGATTGGCTAATATTGGCTTCCAAAGTTTGCAGGATTGCTCCGTTTTTGAACAAAATGCCTCAAATCATCAACGCAGCTTGCGATTACCGTGAAATTTGCCACACATATTCCCACTAGGTCAAGGAACAAATGCTACCTTTTTCACATTGGCCTGTTATAGCGCCACCAGCAGGTAGACTTTAGCAAAACACATTTTTGGAACACAATGCTTCAAACCATGCATGCAGCGTCCGATTGCCATGAAAGATCTAAGCCTAAGGTGAAGAACATATGCCACCCTTTTTACATTGGCCTATTATACAGTAGCACCACCAGGATGCACAGCCTGGTGGAGACCTGTGCTCGGAAGAGCACTGCTTCTAGTTCTATCATCTAATCAGGCTTTTATGAACACCCTGAACAGTTTTTAATTAGCTTGATTGAATATTTAGATATTTGATTTAAATGTTACCAGGCCCTCCAGGCCCAGGGCCTCTCCCCACACACACCCATTGTAACTTCAAACTTCATTTTAACCATGATAGATTCATTAAAAACACACATTATTTTTTCTGGTGACTCATACTACCCTTTAATAATTATTTTTTTGTTTTTCATTTTTTCCATTTTTCCAAATAATTATTAAAAATAAATGAAAAAAGTTATCGAAAAAACACGGCCTGCTCACGTATTAGGAAGGTAAAATGAGTCTCCAGAAAAAATAATGTGTGTTTTTAATGAATCTATCATGGTTAAAATGGAGTTTGAAGTTACAATGGATTTGTATGTGGAGAGAAGCCCTACCACTGCTCCCTGTTGAAAGTGGAATATCCCTTTAAGAGAATATTGACTTGTCCAAAGAAACTCTACTGAACTTGAATGCAGCATCTTCTGTTGCCCTCTCTGTGTAGAAATCTGTTATGGCACATCTCCAGTATATTGACTTGATTATGCTATAGTTCAGTGTATCAAGAACTGAAAATAGCCGACCTCCAAGCTCACAACGACGCGTTGTGAGCTTGGAGGTCTGCTATTTTTGATATTTTCACCAAAAGGCCCTTTTAGAAATTTCAGCCCCTGCCTCTCTAACATTCTCTGCACGTCCCTGAATGGCTCAAAGTAAAATCTTACGTGTTTAAAAAATAAGCTTAGACCCATTCACTAAGAATGTTATTGTTAAAAAATCTTTGAAAATGTGTCCAATTTAGATGCTTTTTTGGCCTACAATTCTCTGTTAATGCACCATTGGCATTTAACCATGCATTTCATCCCTCCTTGCCAGGGGCGTCACACCAAATTCTGGGCCCTGGGTACAAGGATTCACTGTGGGCCCCCCATGAATGTTAACTATTGAAAAATAGCAGATATACAAGCTCACAGCGCGGCACCGAGTGCCGCGTTGCGAGCTTGTAGATCTGCTATTTTTGAAAAATTGTGAAAATGTGTGCAAGAAACCTATGTTTCCTTGTCAGTGGTGCTCAAACGTTTTCATGTTAAGGACCCCCAAGATGATATGTATTTGGCCACGGACTCCCATCTCAAAATATTTAGTTCCAGGGACCCCCCAAGAGCAAAATTTGAGTTACAAATGTCAACTTAAAAAATACATATATTCAAAGATTTGCTCACATTTTCACGACTTTTCAAAAATAGCAGATCTACTCGGTGCCGCGCTGTGAGCTTGTATATCTGCTATTTTTCAATAGTTGCTAGGGCCCCTCCACCTTGGGCCCTAGTAACTCAGTCCCACTTTCCTCCCCCTTGTGACGCCCCTGCTCCTTGCTAGATGGTGTCTTTTCAACCTGGTCAGGCCTTGGTATTCATACTTTTAAAGACATATGCGGTACTTTGAAAATGTTTTTGCATCCTTCCAACAACTTTCAGATGAATATTCGATTCCCAAACACAATTTTTTCAGATATTTACAAGTACACAACTTTGTTCGCAGTATTTTCCCAATTTACCAGACGACTCTGTCCTAGACACTTTCTTGGCTCCATTACCTTTTAAGATTGCAATTTCACCGATTTATGATGATATTTGTTGTCTACGCCCCGAATCGTTAAACTTTTTAAAAGCCCGTTGGGAGGAGGATTTAGGGGAGGAAATAACCAAGGAGGTTTGGGATGCAATTTTGCTGCGAGTACATGGGTCCTCTATTTGTGCGAGACAGCCCCTGATTCAATGTAAGTTATTACATTGTATCTAGATAGATAGATACCTTTATTATCCCAAGGGGGAAAATCAGTTGCCCAGAGGCAGCACAACAGTATAAGGTTATTTATAAAGTTAGAGCAAGAGCAAGGTACAACAAGAAAGGGAACGAATAATATATATAATATATATACATAAAGTGTCCTAAAGCACATCTATCATTATAATACAGTGCCCAAACAGTCAATGCTAGTTAGTGCAACAAGTATCTCAACATCATGTCAAACACAAGCAGAAATACTAAAAAAAAACTACTAACTTAATAGTGCAGTGTCCAAAGGTCAGAGCGATAAAAACAACTAGCAAAAGAAAAAAAAAACAAGAAAGGGTGATGCAGCAAGACGCACGAGAGCACGCTCCCTGAAAGGTCCTTAGAGGTCAGAGTCAGAGCAGATATAGTTCCAGTAAAGAAAAAATATTATGCTAAGGCTTGGTTGTCTAGAATTTATGATAATGTATCTACGGAATGTGATAGATGTCAACAATCTCCAGCAGACCTCATTCATACGTTCTGGCTTTGCCCCTCCATACACAACTATTGGACACAGATCTTCCATTCTATATAGTGGGGCAAAGAGTAGAGCCTGCCTATTCCTTTGGGTGATTTGTTTGGGGTTTTCCCCACATTGCCTTCGCTCACCAAAAGATGTTTTGGCCTTTGTTACACTTTTGGCAATTGGAAATATCCTACTCCCCCTCGTACACTCACTGGTTGAGAGACACCTTACACCAGGGTTACCCAATTAGTTTTCCCCAAGGGCCAAATTATGTCTAGGGTTGTGGCCGAGGGCCACAACATTGCAGGGGACGACGGTGGTGCTCCCGCTACTCCAGGGACAGTTCAGATATCGTCGTTGTCGGGTGAAAATCTTGTATGTCCACAACCGTTTGTTTCGCATTTATCATTTTTAGAATGATTTAAACTATTGAAAACAGCCGATCTACAAGCACACAACGCCTCGTGGTGGCGTTGTGTGCTTGTAGATCTGCTGTTTTCACTACTTTTGTGCGACGGCCATGTATGATGAAGCAGGGCTTTACTTTGCGAAAGAACATACAAATTTGGAGATACGAGGTTTCCACCCGACAACGACGATATACTAGTGTTGTTGCTGCTCTTATACCACCATTATTACTGGGGTTGGTGGGGGCCAGACAGTAGCCCCCCGCGGGCCGCAAATGGTCCGCGGGCCGCCTATTGGGGAACCCTGCCTTACACTGTCTCAAACTGGAGAAAATTAGACTCAATTAGACTTAGTCACTAAGTGGCTCCTCCACAAAGTTTGGGAAGGTATGGGATCCATTCCATAATTTGAATCCATCTCTGATGGAGGATATATGAGGATGTGCTGTGGCAGCAGGGGTGCAGTCCTGTTATGCGGATTATATGCATATCATAGATGTAGATATGTGCTGTTTGAAAGATGTTTTGTTTTGGTTGTTCTGTCTATCTGTCTGTTTTTATTTGCTTGTTTGTTATAGTCCTTTATTCATTTATTTATCTTTTTTTTTTATCCTTATTGTGTATTTGATGGATGTATGAAGAAGCTGCTACTCATCTTATTTTAGCTTAGAGAATGGAATACAACCACCCTAAGGACTACAAACCATTGAATGACCTCTAGACCTACTGCACATATAAACAGAGCTTCTACCTTTAAACACATTTTATACCTGAGGCTTTTTTTTGTATACTATTTAAAATCGTATTGACTGTGACTGCAAAAGATTGCTCTTATTTGTTTCAAAAATCTTTAACCCTATACCAAACATATCACAACACAATGTGACATACACTGTAGCTCTGTTTAGAGAATGCTGTATCCCCTGTATACTGTACTGTGTATATGTTCCCACTTTTAAACAGTGTTTATTATATTTTGACACAACGTAAAAACGTATGTTTTCTCATGTCAATAAAGCTCCTTTGAACTGAACATTGACTGGACCTGACATTGGTTTCTCACGCAAGGAAAAAGGGTGTGAAAGAGAAAACATTTCAGCCTTTGATTGATGTAAAGTGCAGTTTGTCAGGGTGATTAATGTTTGGTGTTTTGCAGTCTGTATGATCATCATCAGAGGTGTGATAAGTGCCTGAAGGAAAGAAAGAGGAGACACCCTAGCCTAGTACAGATAAACAATCCACCCATATTAACACTATACTGCAGTTAGAACTGCATGAGTATTGTAACGTTTAGCAGACTGAGTGAGGCAGTTCGCTCCAACCGGGACGCGAACCCTAGCCCCCCCACTTAGCAGACGAGGAAGCAACCCGCAACCCCAAGAAGGCTAGCCCGCTTGGCGGAGCGAGTTACGTGCTGATCTCTTGCAAGGTCGTTACACTACCCCCTCCTCACAGAAGCTCGCCCTCGCGCTTCACGCTTCACTGCCCACGGCTGGTCCCTCACGTCCCTCACGCGAGGGCACGCTCCACAGGTTCGCCCGTCTGACACCAATGTAACGTTTAGCAGACTGAGTGAGGCAGTTCGCTCCAACCGGGACGCGAACCCCAGCCCCCCCACTCAGCAGACGAGGAAGCAACCCGCAACCCCAAGAAGGCTAGCCCGCTTGGCGGAGCGAGTGACGGCCTGATCTCTTGCAGGGTCGTTACAGTATATAGTCTGGCTACGCCAGGCTAGAGACACCCCACTACACTAGAACATGGGTTTTCAAAGTGGGTGACGGGGCACCCTGGGGTGCCGTGACGGCAGTCCAGGGGTGCCGTGAGATCATTTGATAATATTTGGAATTTATTATATATATATATATTATATATTATATTATATTATATTATATTATATTATTATATGTAATATTTAGTATCATTTTAAACTTGAAGTACAAAGTTATTTTCAGTCAGTTCTAACCAAATGGCTATTATCTCAAAGTTTTCCTCGCAACATAATCACTAAAATATCGTCACTGTCAGGCAGAAACCTCGTATCTCCAAGTTTCAAATGTGTACGTCTTTTGGTAAAGCAAAGCCCTGCTTCATCATACAAGACTGTCGCACAAAACTAGTGAAAACAGCCGATCTACAAGCACACAATGCCTCGCGATGTGCTGTGCTTGTAGATCTGCTGTTTTCACTAGTTTAGTACATTTTATAGATGATAAATACAAAACTAACGGTTTTGGACATACAAGGTTTCCACCCGACAACAACGATATGCTATAAATATAAGGTGCTGGGAGTGAAAATTATAATGTAGGGGTGCCTCGGATTAAAAAATATATTCATGCTGTGCCGTGAGATAAAAAAGTTTGGGAACCCCTGCACTAGAAAATGACTAAAAGTGTACATCGCCCATTAGAACAGTGGTTCTCAGTGGGACGGGACCGCTTCGGGGGCTCCCCACATTATTTTGGGGGGTCCTCAGATGATTAGCTTAATGTGCAACATTGTTTTCTCACTCAAAACAAAGCACCATAAAGTATATATAGGGTATATGCACATTTCTCAAGTGACAATTTAAGGACTTTTTAATACCTCTAAAATGACAAATTAAACATTGTCCAAATTGTCAAATATTAGAGGCAGAAATTGTGAAAATGGCGTTGTAAGCATGTAGATCGGCTATTTTCACAACAGAACCGTGTTATAGAATATGTAATGCCTCAACTCTTAGTGCTCGTCAGGGTGTGGGGGGTCCCCAGTTAAAATATGATTATTTTGGGGGTCAAGGCCTGAAAAGGTTGAGAACCACTGTACTATATTACAGTTGAGTGCTGTAGTGCACATCCAACATGGAATGTTGGCATGTACATGGAGGTATTGCCTCACACATTGTTACACAATTTGTGTTGTCTTGTCTGGAACCATAAAATCTGTTATCCTATACTTTAAAAGCACTGTTTTCCTATGAAGTGACGCACGCGCAACGGCACATGCAGGAATACACCCACACAGGTTTGACACATGACATCATGCTTTCTTTAGAACAGTTTCAGCATCCAGTCACGAACTGATTTTTATGGGTCACGATTTGAGCACAAATTCATACATTTAAAAAAATGTAGATATTTCTGTACATTTTAAAACAAACAAACAAACAAGCAAATCTAAGACATTTTATGAACACAAAATATATAAGAATTAAGAAGTATTGTGAAAACAGCTGATCTACAAGCTCGTTGTTATTTAGGAACCAAATGGACCCTTACATGTCTGTAACTCCAAGAGCGTACGAATGGAACTAAATGTGGGTCCATTTGGTTTCATCTGTATTTTAGTTTTGGAGGTCCATGATGGCCTATACATACAAACTGGGGGTGAAATTAAAAAGTTTGATAGCCACTGGCATATCATGCACTGTTTTAATTTGTACATTCTGATATTCGTTATGCTGTATCGTTGTCGTTTGTCCAGTTGTGTGAGGGTTCATGGACCACAATGGAATCAATACTTGCTGTACTTAAAAAAAAACAATAATTAATAAAATAGTCAATTGATCAGACTTCACAATACTATACTTTAATATCCTACTGACCAAATGTCTGTCTGTCTGTCTGTCTGTCTGTCTGTCTGTCTGTCTGTCTGTCTGTCTGTCTGTCTGTCTGTCTGTCTGATGTCTGTCTGATATGCATGCATGCTGACATCACTGATACTGAACAGTGCCCAAATTTGGAGATCCCTGATAACGCTGCCATGGTAACAGCCACATGCTGAAACAGTGCCCAAATTTGGAGATGACTTGGAGATTAACAAGAGAGATTTTACTTAATGCACATTATCTATACACCGGCCCATACGTACTAATGCCTTATAACCATCAGTCCTGTAAAATCCTCATTATCCATCAGCCCTTCACCAACCTGACATCCTGCAACTGGCCAACCCATTTTGGCCAATTTTGATGTTTTTGATTGGTTCAGAATGCCTTACCAAGGGTGCTCGAACAGTGTAGTGGTAAGGTGCCTGCCGGCTAAACACCATGCAGCTGTCATGTCTGGGTTCTCCAACATTACTTCTGAGACTCCTACATTCAATCCCTCATATACTGTGCACACCCCATAACCCAAACTTCACATAATTCGGAGCACATACAGTATCATGTTCGAACAGGCAAGGACTAGAACTTTGATTGATTGAATACTTTATCTGAAGCTTGCATAGGAAAAGCACAGCACAGGACAGTACAGAAAGTGCAGCTGTCCTCACACTTTCACTTGCACACACATTCACTTCATGAATTGCTTCAGTTCTTCTCAGGCTCCTGCAGCCAGTACCTTGAATTAAAAATGAAAAAGTCGAGGTTTCAAAATCACTGTGCGCACACGTTTGTGTTTGATTGCCTGCCTGAACATGACTGTTGCATAGGGCCTTTGCACAGAGGGGTTGTGACGTACTGATGAGCACATAATCAGGAAATCCCCGCCGAACATAACGTATGGCTCAACTTCAACCAGTGGGTCATGATGGAGCTGTCAGGATATTGCAAGTGGACCCGACCCCCCCCCCCCCCCCCTCCCCCCAAATGATTGGCAAAAGAAATAAGATTTTAATTGATTGATTGATTAAAAATAATGTAAAAAAAAAAATCGTCTCAGTTTTCAATGTGATAACAGGTAAAAATAGGTACCATACTTGAAGTATACTACGTTGGTTCTACTGACCCAAGCTAGAACCAATATATTTTTACATTTTCATTGTTTTATTTATTTATTTATTTTTGTCTTTTTCTGCCTTTATTGATAGTGAACAGTAGTCTGAAATGGGGAGAGAGAGAGAGAGGGGGAGTGACACGTAGCAAAGGTCGTCGGGATCAGGAGTCGAACCCGCGCTGCGCTGTCAGGCTGCATCAGCAGCCTAGATGCCCGGACCCCTAGACTAGCGGCCCGGGGCAACTGTTTTCTGTTTTAATCGCTGATGTTTAAATGCATATGTACTGTATGCTGTCCAACCATTCGCTGATGCACATACTGTATGTGACATTATCATTAGGCCTACAGTATTTATAATTACCAGCAAGACTCCCTAATCGGATAAGCGACAGTCACGTCGCATACACAAACATTAGAAGGCAATCGTAGCCAATCAGGAGGGAAAGTGTGTGCCGCTTTGCGTGATTTCAGGCCAAAATCTGTAGGAGCAGTGCCCAAAAACAGGTTTTGCAAAAATCGGCCTGATGGTGGTGCTAGAAGAGGGCCATGTGAGAAATCCAAGGAGTGTGTGTGCAAATTTGGCATTGATTGAACGGTGCCAGAGATAGAGTAGGGGCAAAAGTGTGACGTGACGGACAGGCGGACGGACAGACAGACAGACAGACAGCCGTTGGAGCTTTTCATAGTAACTTGCGACCTGACGGTCGCAATGACTTAAATGAGCTGGCTGCCATCAGTCAGTTTTAGTTTCACCCGATGCAGAGATGTCAAGTGCCCACCTTGCAGCTGCAAACAAATGTATTTGAGATGGCCAGAAAGCATGCTAAGTTCTATGTACTGGCTACATTTCTGGTGTGAAATGGCACGTGGGACCCCCACAAAAAGACCACCCCAAAAACCGCCGCAGAAGTGCCACTTTGTGAGGTTTGAGCACCTGCCCATTCAGTGCTCTCTGCATGGCCCTGACGTGGGTGATACACTAGCTTGTATGGACACGCTTGATTCAGTGGGTCATAATCAACGTGAACTGAGTCAGTGACATTGGTGAAAGTTGAGAAGATTTCCTAGGATGCCCAAATTGCCCATCTTGCAGCATAGTATGCTGGGTGGGCAGGGATCTATGGCAGCAATCCTATCATATATAAGGACCTGGGAAATGTCTCACATGGTACCACAAACACCAAGCAAGAACCCCAACAGCAAACCAAGACATCATAGACTCAGGTAAGTGAGGACTTTACTGTAATATATATATATATATATATATATATATATATATATATATATATTCAACACGTACCCTGTCGGGCAGAAATATATCCTCAGTTCCACCTTTTAGTTTTTATTTCATTTATGTTTTAACAAATGACCAACTTCATTGTATGACAGTGTGTAAAGCTAAAGTGGTTAGAATTGTCTGTGCACTTTATAACTATTTAACCAGTGAAAAGTTTTAACAAGAACTTGGGACTAAATAATAACTGCATTGAATCAATTAGAACAGGGTTCTTCAACGTTTTCAGGCCAAGGACCCCTTAGCTGAGAGAGAGATGAAACAGGGACCCCCACGACATATTGTATAAAATTGTGTTGCAGATTAAAAATGTTCATACCTGTAGATTTCTTAGACAGCTTAGACTTGTTTGACAGCACTGTCATCCTCTCCTCTTTTCCCCTCTACAAACCTCTTTGCCAAAATAGCTGCGAGGCATTGTAAGCTTGTAGATCTGCTATTTCTTTGCTAATGTTCCACTCAGAATAGGGATGCTAGGGTTCAAATGGTTAATTTAAAAAACATGATCATATCACGCAGATTTGGTGGCCCCCCTGTAGTAACTCTGAGGACCCCCTAGGGGTCCCGGACCCCCTGTTAAAGACCCCTGAATTAGAACACAGGTTCCTTTTTTTATACATTTCCTTAAAAGCATCAGTTTTTTTTTGCTATATAAAGTTTTGTGTTCACACTGACAACCTGCTATAACTCAAACTACGTTTCATACACAGTAAAAATGATTGTCATTATTGATGTAATATTAATGTTGATGTATTGATGTTGTATTACCTTGCTTATTGTAAATCGCTCTGTAATTGTAAATTATAAATTATTACTATTATTAAAAGCACACTGTTACTGGTTGTTTTGGTTCAAATCCGTAGTAAAAAGTTGAAGTGCCATTAATTCAAATGGAACATGTTATTCCTCTAACCACAGAAAAAGGCAACAATAATTAAAGGAGCAAAATCCAGTACGAGTGAGAACAAAACAGAAACCAAAAAGTAAGTTTCTCTTTGCATTAACATTTTACTTGGGATTTATTGATCTAAATGTTGCAACATTGTACACATCATGGTGGCTACAAAATAACTGCTGACAGATTGTAAATGAAACAGATGTTAAAGGGTCAGATATAATTCCATAACATATAATACAAATACAAAGCCAAAGTGCAATAACTACGAACAGAATTGTGACTGAGAAATGGTTTTAAGTGTCAGCCAGCCAATTCAGATACACTAATTGTATTTTTGTTCATGAAGTAATTGTTTATTCCTCAAAATCACTAAGGATCATTTTTCTAGGGCAGTACAAACATGGTCTAATTTCTGCCAGTTTTTCCACTGGATATTTTGATTGATATTTCTACTGATAATCCTTTGTTGGCTATAATAGCCATATGTTATATTTGTTTGGGGAAAAAAGTTCTGTCAAATAATTGTAGTGTAAGTGATTTTTTTCTTCATATTTGCCTATACATTTATAATATTTACCATACAACCTTTGATCCTAGGTGAAAAAATATTTTAATATTACTTATTTGATTATTTGATATATTACATTTAATTTATTTAGCGATTTTCAAAATGTTTTTTTCATAGAAACAAAGGTTGTATGGTCATGATTCACTGCAATCCTGGATGTCTTGGTTCTAGGCTTAACATAATTGTTATAACTATTTTTGTAAAAGTCTATGGGGAAAATGAATGGGAGATTTTAAGTGGCACCAGTAAACCACTTCCGCTGCGATGCTCTATATACAGTATATATATAAAAAAAGAAAAAAATATATATTGTTCATGAATCGTAATAGAGGCAAACCTTTGAAATAATGGTGCTGTTGATTTGAAGTCATAATCTCTTCATTATTCTATTGTTTTGCAGTGTATCTCAGCTGTCTGTCAGTGCTGCTGCTGCTAGCCTGCTCATTGCAAGGGATGGCTCTTCCTTTGTTCAGTGAGGGGGAGGAGGCTTTCCCTTCCCCAGACGAATGGATTGAGGAGGATAAGATTCAGTTCAAGAGCATCGTTAACAAACTCCAGAGAGCATTGAAAATGTACCAGGAAAAACTGCAAAAAGAGGTAACAGGCAAAGTTCAAAGAAGTGGAATGTGGATTAAAGGAGTACTTCACCACCAAAATGAAAACATTTTTTTCTCTATTGATTACTCATGCCATGGAGACCTTGGTGTGAGTAATCAATAGAAAAAGGGCATTTTTGGGATGAACTACTCCTTTAAACACTAAATGGATACATCTATACTGTACATAGCTACTTGTTTAATCCTATAACGCAAAAAGACCAAGTGAAAAGTCATCATTGAGAACTTTTTGTTGTACGTCATCAAGTCCTTCCTTCCAGGCCTCTCAAACAACTGAAGCCCTACTGTAGTGTACATCAGCGTAACACGAATAGTGAATATAATAGCCGATCTTCAAGCTCTCAAAACCCTAAAAATGAAACTTATAGTATGACTTTTAAGTTTGTTAATTACCTTCCTCCCCCTTCTTGAAGAATTTGGGTTTTCAAGTTGCTGCAAAACATTTTCAAAATTTGACTGATACATTTCCAAGCACGGCTCATGATGATCAATTCATTTCGTCATGATATCAATTCATTTCTGTCTTTGTTTCTTCCTTCCTTAAGTTCAAGAATCAGACAGCTGCCGGAGAACTGCCCAGCCCTAACTGTCCTGCGACAACACGGGATAACACACTGGTAGGCTACCATCTATGTGTGTGTGTGTGTGTGTGTGTGTGTGTGTGTGTTTGCCATAGGCAATCTTAATTCTTCTATGTCAGATAAAGTAAAAAAAAGAATTTGTCGACCTTTTTTTTTATCGAGTTCAATGGACGTTTTTGTGACCTTTTCTCTAACCCCAAAAGTTAAATGTGGTGGGAAGAGTGTCCAGAGTGGGGAGGTCGCAAGTTCGCAACCAATGATTTTTGCTGTGCTGTAGTTTGGATTTGGAGAGTTGATCAAAGAACCATACTCATCAGTGATTGCTGAGGTGATAATGCTTTGTATAATGGCAGAGTAGAAACAGAAACAGGCGTTGGTTCTCCCCGTACTTCCTCAGTTGCCTGAGGAAGTATACAGTCGCTGTTGGGCTTTCTTGGTGATAGTGGTGATCTAATTTCATTTGAGTTTATTGCTGATGTGGGTTCTGAGGAATTTGAAGGAGTCTGTGAGGGTTATGGGTTGGTTGGTCGGATATTGTCAGTGGGGGTTTAGGTGTCATTTTTGCAGTCCTGAGGTCTATGGCCTTGTTTCTGTAACTTTTCATCAGAGAAAAAACTGTCTGTCTCTCTCTTTTTCTCTCATGTAGCTAAAGGTTGACCAGAGAGTGGCAGAGTATAAGAAATGTCTGGAGTCTGCCCAGGAGTCCATCAGCGCCAGGGCCAACGAGTTGAAAATCACCACCGACAGGTTGAACCAGTTGAAAGACTTCAAACAAGAAATTACTGACCAGGCCACGAACATCATCGAAAAACTGGTGAATATGGGCTTCTTATCAACATTATGATTATTACTACTATTACTGCTGCGCTGCGAGCTTGTAGATCTGAAATCATGACAATTTGAGCAATTCTTTGAATATATTGACCCGATTCTATATGTCTTCTTTCTGAAAAACCTATGTTTCTATGTCAGTGGTGCGACCCCCAAAATGATATGTAGGCCTATTTGGCCACAGACCATGCACCATCTCAACATATTTAGTTCCAGGGACCCTCAGAAGCAAAATTTGAGTTACAAATGTTCGCATATAGCTAAAGTATAAAATCATTCCAGGAATCCAGGAAGGATGAGTGGGGCAATGTGACGTGTCCAGAGTCTTTTGACCTCCAGAAACTCCAGACGGCCTACGGGTCTCTGACTGAATCTATACACATTGTGGACTGCTGGAGACAGGAGATCTCCTCTATGAAGAAATAACGTCCAGATTATGCACATAATATAAATAACAATAGGCCTAGGCCGCCTAGTATACTGTATGTGTCCATGGTCTAATGTCCCAAGTTTGCGTTTAATTTATTCATGTATTTTCTACAATGTTTCTTACAGTGTTTTCTAACTAAAATATGCGCGAATATGATTTCATGTTCTCAAAGTTTGTATTTAATTTATTAACTTATTTACTGCCAATGTTCTGTAACTTTGTCAGATATGGAGAATATACAGAGATGTACAGTACAGTAAATTAATGTATGTTTTCTCAATAAAATGTATTTATTTTATTAACTGATTTTATTTTGTGTGCTGTATTGTCTGTTTCCCCAAGACGAAATGCTGCGGTTGTACACGAAAATAGACAATCCACAAGCTTGTTTTGATCCAAAAGCTCACACCATAGATCTGATATCTTTGCCATGCGCACACCAATTAGCCGTTTTATGGACGACGCACATTTAGTTTTAAGAGTCAATCGACACAGACCAGTGGCTCTGTATTTGTGTTAGCCTATATCACCATGATGTGGAATAACAAGAAGATGAAAAAATAGCATCTGCTGTATGCAGGGGGCCAGTTGTCTGGATCTAAAATGAAGCAAACACGGAACTGAGTTCCTATAATTGGCCGCTAGTTGCGCTGTTCTGGTACCAGAAGCAACATGTTCTTCATAGGATTCCATTAATTTCCCCTGAACTTTTACATTTGATTTTCTTACCTTAATCAACATTGTCATAAATACTTTATGGTTCCTGTCGCTAATTTAAAGCCTTGTTTCAATCACCATGATATGCGTTTTGTGAAAATATGGTCCAATTTATGTTATATTTGATGTTAAAGCCTGGTATGCTGTAGGAGGGGCTTGTGATCATAGGCTTGTGATGGTTCTTCTTCGTGTGTTTTATTTTCGGCAAGCTCAGCACCATATTATCCCAAGTATTACTGCGGTTGCACGTGACCGTTGGCAGCCAATAACATTGGAGATGGTACCATTTCTAAGGAACATTGATTTCTACAATGATGGCGGCACCCATACAAGGGCCAAAAAGCTTAATTTGCGCAGCATATAAACCAATGCGGCTTCCAACGGTCCATATTGTTTTACAGTCTATGACTGTATGCACAGCAGCCATATTAGAAAGAAATTGGTACTCTTCCTTACTTCCTTCACAGGTGTTACCAATTATAGTAGCGAAGGTTCCGCTCCGTTTAGTGTAGCAAAGTGGTTCTCAAAACCTTATAATTTCAATGTGTATACTCTCAGGAGTTAAAACAGACGTAAGGGGGGCATTTGGAACCCCTTCAAGGAACCGTGACGGTCCCTGGACCCCACTTTGAGACCCACTGGTGTAGCAGTCTTTCAGTTAGTCAACACCCACAATATCAGCACCCGACTACTCTGTTAGACATAAGCATTTCTCAAAAAGTGTATCTCAACTTTTGAAAGCCCACAAAACCAGCACCTTCTTAACACTAGACCTGGGGTCAATGCGATGGCCTCTACGTTTTACCCTTTGCTAAATATCTTTGCCGAAAGTAGCAGATCTGCAAACTTGTAGATGGGGGACTGCTCATGAGTCCGACCTCTCAATAGTCCGACTTAGGGTTTAGGGTTAGGGTTAGTTAAGGTTTAGGCATAGTTTTACTGAGGTTAGGGTTAGGTTTAGGCATAGTTTTACTGGTCGGACCAAAGGGAGTTCGAACTAAGGACATGTTACCGCTAGATGTGCTACTTTCACCCAATGTTCGCCCCAGAACAGTGGTGCTAGATGTGGAAAAACCTTTTTCAATCCCACCCCTGAAAAATACCTCATATCGCAAACAAAACAAAACCATTACAATCTAACAGAAAAGCTAAACCTAATTATTTTTCACAAAATAAAAGTGAAAAGCATTCCCACTTTAAAAACTTAAGTGAAATAGAACACAAACAGGGAAAAGAAAATGTACAAAACAAATTCACAAATACAACCACAGTTTAACGGAACATATTATTTATTGTTGCCATTTTCCCCTTGGTAAGCTCCCCCCCCCCCCTCCCCTCTTTATCATACCATTTCCCATAAGAACAAATCATTTTAACAGGAGCCGTTTGTGACATAAACAACAACAAAAAAAAAAAGTAGCCTACCATTAAAGGCAGCAATAATTAAAAGACAACTTCCGAAAATGTCATTCGCTCCTTTGCACACATCAAACATGAACAGAACATACAGGAAAAAAAAACCGATACACAACCAAATCAAAAAATCCCTTTTCTCGACATGGATCGAATGTAGTATCTCTGTTTATTTTTGCTTGTTTAGTTTTAAGTTGAAGAGCCGGGCATATAGAGGGGGCGGCAGGGGGGCGTGCGATATATAAAAATAAAATAAAGGTACTTATTATTGTATGACAACGCTTTTGTCTGCTTATCACACTTTTTATTCTGTATGACCTTTATTCTGAACAGTTATATCGCCACACCTCGCCTTCTACTCCTGGATGACATTATGCCTGGGTGAACTGGGCGTCACAAAAACCTCATGCGATACTTTTCTAAATGTTTTTATCACGCGAACGCTTTATCCTTCCCTGACCGGGGTCCCCCAGGGATTCATACTTGCCCCTTCGATTCTTGTGTTGCGTTTTAACCACCATAATGTATATCGTCGTCACTGTCGGGCAGAAACCTCGTATGTCCAAGTTTCACATTTGTACATTTTTTCGCTAAGTAAAGCCCTGCCTCATCGTACAAGGCCGTCGCACAGGTAGTGAAAACAGCAGATCTACAAGCACACAACGCCTCGCGGTGCGAGGCGTTGTGTGCTCGTCGATCGGCTGTTTTCACTAGTTTAAATCATTTTTAAAATGATAAATGCAAAACAAAGACTTTTTGGACATACAAGGTTTCCACCCGACAACGACGATATACTTAATTTGCCTGGGTTTCCCCAGGGGTCTGCAGTATATGCCTTGTCGATTTTTTTCCTCTCTTTTTTTTTTAGTTTTTCTATTACTTCTACACCAAATCTCTTCGGGGGAAAATAGCCGATCTACAAGTAGTGTAGATCTTCTGTTTTCGCAGAATGTTTGCCTGTTTTTGGTCAACGTTTGCCCATTGTGGCATGCCCCGAATAGGGTTTTCACAGCCCTATACAAAGACATAGGTGTACACTATTGAATACAACGGACAGCGATAATAATAATAATATTAATCTTCATAATAATATTAAAAGATCATAAACAAATGTAGTGCATTGTGAAGGGTGTTTTGGTCATGGCACCTCACATTTCCAGGCCTCCATGACTGTTTGACCTCACTGAAGAAAACAAAAAGTTCAAAAAAATAAATACAAATCCGCGATAACAAAACACATAACTGGTCTACTAAACTGGTAGTGCATCTGCCCCACGTGGTGTTCCTACTGCTTAAGAAAAGTCATTTTTTTGAAAAAGAAAAAACACAGACAAATTAAATACAATGAGGCATAATAAAATTAAATTGGAAGTGGAGATCCTATGTTGTAGGTCGGATATTCAACATTGCCAGATGTGGCAATCATGACCTCACAATGTGTCGTTACATAGCTGTTACAGTACTGTGTTTGGTGATGTTACAGAGGCAGCAACAAGGGCTAACCTGGCTGTTTTAACCACTACTTTCTGTAACATATTGACTCACAAATGTTGAAATTAAATGCTTTTATACACAGACCGTGTGTAAAAAGCTCTGTCCGTGGATGACGTTCTGATTATTGGTTTACACACGTTAACATGTTCCGCTATGCTCAATATCGTCCTCGATCCTCTATGACTTGTGGTAATAAATCATACAAAACACATCTCCTGTGTAAAGCGTTACGCTCCAGCATGTGCTTCTAGGTTCCTTTTTCCCCCACGTTTTAAATATCCACATTTGTCAGTCAGGCATGGGAAGAAATACAAATTCAAAAATAAGATTGCAAATAAACACTGCAAAAGAAAGTAAAAGCTGTAGTTGTGATGTGTTGATTAGGAAGAGTACAGTGAGGATTATGAGTAGTTACAATATAATGTAGGAATTCTAAACATTCAGTTTCTCTTTTTCCTTCAAACAGCCAGCCTAGTTATTGTACCAATGGTTTGCTGTAAGCTCGGATTTATACTTTGTATGATGGTGTCGCGCGTCGAAATTGATAGATCATCAACAAGCTCACAACACGTGGCAGTGCGACCCGCTGTGAGCTTGTGGATCTGCCATTTTCAGCACGCCCCACAGGCACGCCGCGTGCGTGACACACACGTGCGCGACACAGCTGCGCACCAACGGACTATAAATCGAGCTTCAGTGTGTATGCGATGCTTCACCTTCCAATGTGGATCAACACGTCACACTCCTCAGAGCCTTGAGAGTTGAGACAATAAGATTTACCAAAAAATAAAAATAGAACCTGAAAACCAAAAAGCTCTGCAACTAGACATGGTCCTTCTTCACTCAACTGGCCCCATCAGCCCTAAATCCCCCCTCCAATGGGTGAGGAGTTTGCCAGCCGAGGCTAGTTACTGTATATGTGCAGTAGAACCCAGTGCATCCCCGAGACCACCCGCCCCCCCAACCCCTGGGTGGGAACGAGGAAAGAAGACGCTCACGTGCGCGCGCGAGAGAAAATGATGGACGCTTGCCAGACTGAAATGTAGCGGAATTCCACTCCGAAGCTCATTCAAAGGAAACGGCGGGCCATGCACTCGCATGCATTCTGCAATGGCCTGATCTGCATTCTAACTGGTGTTTATTTGCATGTACTGTACAGGATCTACAGGGAAATTCCTACCATGCTGCATGATGTCATTTCATTTAGGCTGGCATGTTGTAGCATTTTGTGAGTGAGTGTTTAAGTTCTACTGTACATGTAGCAGGCTGTCATGTCTCTCTTGTCCATGTCCATCCTTACTGTGGCCGTGGCTGACTATGGCCATGGTAACATGGAAACCCTTTCAAGCAAAATCTCATTGTTCTGATGCGAGGAGATGACAAATCCATAAATCCATAATTTACTGTATTTCTCAGTGAAATGCTGACATTGTGAAAGCTCAAGCGCGTTTCGGTCATACACACATTTAGCTTGAGAAATACCCAGTAGACGCACCGTTTTTTTGTTTGTTACTATTGTATTTACGCTTCAGCCGCCTACGCCCCTCTTATTTCTGTTGCGTCACTTTCTTTGGGGACTCCGTTTCTGACCAAAGAGGGTGGTCCTTTTGGTGGACACAGCCGTTATCGTCAGTTAACTTAAGGACTGCTCTAACGTTTTCAGGCCAAGGATTTTTCTTTTTTTTTTAAAGGCAGGTTCCCTTTAAAGTGAAAGGCCGGTGTAATTACGTTCTTCCACTGCCTGAAACAAAACCCTGAAAACCTACAATTTCTCCTACAATCAAATATGTTCCATGTAGCCACCAGCATTGTACAATTGCAACCAAATCTGCTTGCATTTGTACAGTCTTGGAGCTACATTTAACTTGTGCTGTGTAGCTCATATCGAGACTATTATATTTCCGTTATTTTGACAAGACGGAAACATGCTTGAATATAAGTAGTTTGTCATTAGTAGGTTTGCGTCTTTTTGCAGGCTACGCAGACAGTGAAATAAAAAAATAAAACGGCCTGACCTGTTAATTACTGATGGTTTAATGAGGGGGGGGGGGGCTGCTCTGTACTGTACATAATCCACTGACACAGGCACGCATCAGAATGACTTGGTTTAACTCCATCTCACTTTTTCCAAAAGAGAAACACAAGAGAGAGCCATCCCAACCCCTTCTCTTTGGCCGACATTAATGTTGTTGTTGTTGTTGTTATTATTTATTCGTTTATTTCTCTGATTGTCTCGGATGGGCGGAGCCTCCCCTTCGGTCCTGCTGATCCCATGTCGTCACCATCGCCTTTTCACCGCGACAAGACGGACCCTCCGAACTCAATCGTAACCCCCCCGTTTCCAAAACTCTCCCTTTCTTTGCTTTCTCTTCCATCGTTCACACTGTTAAGCCCTATGTTTATACTTATTTTTACAATGGCGTCGTGTGTGGTAAAAAACAACCGATCTACAAGCTCACGAGAGCTTGAATAGCGGCTATTTTGAAATCAATTATTAATCGGTGAGATCACTATTTATCTCTGCTTTCCTCCCATCTCCCTACGTACAACATCCCCCTTTATTTTTTTTTCTTTACTCCAACAAGGTTTTAAATAGATCAGTGGTTCTCAAAGTGGATTCCAGGGACTCTGTGGGTTCCTTTAGGGGGGTCTAAATTGACCCATACAATTCTATAACTCTGACGGTGTACAAATGGAACCAAATGAACCCTAAAGGATTCATTTGGTTCCATTTGTACACTGTCAAGAGTTAACAGGAGACCCTGAAATCTGAAAGTTTGAGAAACACTGAAATAGATGATGTCACGCTAAACGCCCCCTCCCCCCTCCTCTCTCTGCGGTCACTCCCAGAACATGTTTGTGATGTCAGAGTCCAGGCTGTAAATCCAGACCAATAGCGGCGCAGAGGTCAGCACGAAGGACCAGGACACGCCTCTCAGCGCCCGCCTCACCCACCTCGCCACGGCGTCAGCCAATCCCGTGCCGGGATGCTGCATCTCGTCCTCCTCGTCCTGGAAAATGATTATGTTTCAATAGTTACTGTATGTCATTGCCGTTATCGTTATGAGAAAACAAGTCAATTATTCAGTCACTATGGTCCCACTCTGTGGAATTCTATACCAGCTGATCTCAGGTCTATTACAACAGGGTCTTCTTTTAAAAGCCGACCTATTCTCACAAGCTTTTAGCTAGATTTGGAATGTGTTGTTAAACTGTTTTTTAATCCATTTTTACATTTAATTGTGTTAATTTGGTGTCTGTTTTTATTTTTAGTCTTTATTTGCATTTTCTTTTAAAGTGATCCCTGGCTAATACGACAAATATGCCTTAATACATTATAATAGTCCTCTATAACTACAATGTAAAATTAAAAACACCTTAAATATTGTATTTCTCCTAGAAATAACGAATCTTTCACTCAATAGGGGAAATGCCTGTCACAAGTTGATGATGTCATAAATGTCATGTGTGATCTATCCCTATGGAATTTACGGCATGCATGTGCAAAAAACACATTTGAAATATTGATTTGATGCTCATATTAACCATAGCAAATATTAAGTTCGTTTTTATTTTCACATGCATGCCATAAATTCCATAGGGATAGATCACAAATGACATTTATGACATCATCAACTTGCGACGGGCATTTCCCCTGTTGAGTGAAAGATTAGCTATTTCTAGAAGAAATAAAATATTTAAGGTGTTTTTAATTTTACTTTGCAGTTATAGAGGACAATTATAATGTATTAAGGCATATTTGTCGTATTAGCCAGGGATCACTTTAAGCACATTGAGTCTGCACTTGTCGTAAGAAATGTGCTATATAAATAAATGTGACTGGTATTTAGATACAAGCAGCAAGAAGACGGTTGCTTTTTTACCGAAAGTCGACACAGGTTTTCCACAAAGTTTGAAATTGGATGTACTGTATTGTGTGTGTGTGTGTGAGAGTGTTTCCCCATGTACAGACTGTCCTGCCATTGGCAAGACAGTAGATTTCCAGTGGATTGGCAGAACATTGATCTTGTAGATCAGCTATTTCTGCTATTTGTATGACATTCTCTGACATTGAAGTTTAAATCAAGCCATGAAGCTGGATTCTACTTTTCAATGGGAATGAAGTGGTTTCTTGCTATTTGCGGGTTTCCACATAAATATGCTTCATATTCTCCATAAAAAAAATGAGAAAGGCAAATCAGGGAAAGAAACCTGTGGAGAAAAAAATGCATTTGCAGGACATTAAAACACATCTGTAGCTCACCAGCAGCTGCTGGTTTCCTGGCTCGATGTAGTTGCGAGCCAGGAACTTGAGAGCCTCGTCCATGAGGATGACAGGCAGCGACATCTTCAACACCACCACCCACTGAGGCCACGACAGAGGGCGGATCTGGAACACCACCTGTGGACAGACAGCAGTGTTGATTTTGTCGCCTAAAATTATGACGAAAAATCATACAAAACACATCTCCTGTGTAAAGCGTTACACTCCTGCATGTGCTTCTAGGTTCCTTTTTTCCCCACGTTTTAAATATCCACATTTGTCAGTCAGGCATGGGAAGAAATACAAATTCAAAAATAAGATTGCAAATAAACCCTGCAAAAGAAAGTAAAAGCTGTAGTTGTGATGTACTGATTAGGAAGAGTACAGTGAGGGTTATGAATAGTTACAATATAATGTAGGAATTCTAAACATTCAGTTTCTCTTTTTCCTTCAAACAGCCAGCCTAGTTATTGTACAGCTGGACCAATGGTTTGCTGTAAGCTCGGATTTATACTTTGTATGATGGTGTCGCGCGTCGAAATTGATAGATCATCAACAAGCTCACAACACGTGGCAGTGCGACCCGCTGTGAGCTTGTAGATCTGCCATTTTCAGCACACCCCACAGGCACGCCACGTGCGTGACACACACATGCGCGACACAGGTGTGCATCAACGGACTATAAATCGAGCTTCAGTGTGTATGCGATGCTTCACCTTCCTATGTGGATCAACACGTCATGCCAACTAGCTTCAGTCTGAAAAGGTGAGTCTTCAGTCCACGGCGAAAGGTAGCAAGTGAGTCCATACAAACAGCCATTTCAATATTGTCTCAATGTTGGGCAGAAAGAACCTTGTACGTCCAAAACCGTTACTTTTTCATGAAATTAAATGTTCCAATTATGGATCCAATGCAGCGATTATTTAGTCACGAGCTCTCGTTAATGCTTTTCATTGGTTCGATATTTAATAAAACCCACAGACACTCTAAACCACTCTCAACCTGGCCAGCAAAAATGTCAGAACATAAATATACAATTGCTAAAATAAACTCAAGCGTGTGTGAGGTTGTATACTGGTTCACTGCTTTTGCAAGACACTGTTATACGATTAAGTACACCGCCGTAATAGGGAATTCATTTTTTAAAGAATACATAAAAAGATGAAATACCGCAGGCCTAGTGATCTGAGCACCTAGGCTAGCCTGACAGCGTGTCGTGGGTTCGAGTCCTGTTACCAACGGCCTTTGCTGTGTGTCACTCCCCATAGTCTCGTGTGGCCAGACTGTTGACTCCGCGATTTGGGAAATGCTCCCGTCAACAGTCTGGGGCACGGAAATATAAACGATGAGTGCGAGATAAAGCGGATGTGACGCAACCGCTCCCTTGGTGCAGTAGCAATAACATGTCCTACTGGAAGCGTTATGTCTACTTTCAATATTTCTGGGGGCGTTATTTCGTCTTTCTCTGGTGTCGTTGGTGTTACTTCCATGATGTTTTCAAACGTTTTCTTAAACTATACACCCATAACAAGAATAGGCTGCTCGAATGACTTTGTCTGAACTATTGTGTTTCTGTTATTGTCTCCACCAGCCGAAGGCATGGGGGAGAGTATGTTTTCCCCTCCGTCCGTCCGTGTGTCCGTCCGTCCGTCTGTCCGTGTGTCCTCGCAGTTTGTGTGCAGCTAATCTCAGTCGCCGTTGGCCCGGTCGCTGCCAAAGTGAGCACACACATTCCCTGGATGCCAATCTAGAACCTCTGCCCTAGATTTTTCAAATGGGCTTTTTCTAGCGCCACCTAGTGGCCGATGTTCGCAAGACACATTTCTGTGCACTACTCTTACAGATTTTGTCCAAAAATCCTACAAATCGGTAGGCAGAATCTCGACAGTCATGTGGTCGACACGGATCTGTCTGATTTTTCATATTCCATCCTGATTGGCTAAGATGGCTTCCAAAGTTTGTAGGATTGAGCCGTTTGGAACAAAATGCCTCAAATCCCAAACGCAAAGTGCAATTATCATGAAATCGCACACAAACGTTCCCACTAGGTCGAGGAAGAAATCCCACTTCAAATTTTTGAAGTCAGCCTCATGGTGGCGCTAAAACAGGCCGATTTGTGGTTTTACCTATAACTCCATCGATCAGTTTCAAACTTTGTAAGCGCATTCCCTAGAGGCCAAGAAAAAACCCTTTCCCTGCATTTTTCACATCAGCCTTTTATAGCGCCACCAGGAGGCCGACTTATGTAAAACACAATTTTTCCGATTATTCCTTGAGATTTTATCCAAAAATCATGCAAATCGGTACACAGTATCTCTATAGTCATGTGATCAAGTCCGATCCGTCTGGTATTTCATATTCCATCCTAATTGGCTAATATTGGCTTCCAAAGTTTGCAGGATTGCTCAGTTTTTGAACAAAATGCTTCAAATCATCAATGCAGCTTGCGATTACCGTGAAATTTGCCACACATATTCCCACTATGTCAAGGAACAAATGCTACCCTTTTCACGTTGGCCTGTTATAGCGCCACCAGCAGGTAGCAAAACACATTTTTGGAACACAATGCCTCAAATCATGCATGCAGCGTCCGATTGCCATTAAATGTCTAAGGTGAAGAACATATGCCAGCCTTTTTACATTGGCCTATTATACAGTAGCACCACCAGGACGCCTGGCCTGGTGGAGACCTGTGCTCGGAAGAGCACTGCTTCTAGTGTTTCCAATGGGACTACAATTCAGTGCAGCACTGGCTACTTCCGATACTCGCCGTTCGGGAGATGCCGTTCCAGACTCTATATAGCATTCAGAGATTGTGGAATAGTTGTCTGGCTATGCGAGACTACACTCCCCATGTCTCCCTCCCGTTTCCTGTCCAACACATTTCACTTTTAAAAGGAATAAAAATCCGCCCCAAAAAAGAAGAGAAAACATATTAAATATGGAGATAAAAGGATTCTGCCCGACAGCAACGATACGTCATCTTTTACAGGATATTATTAACTATAACAGAGTGACAGATACAAAGGCACACACGGCTTGTAATTCACTTATGTCTTTTGTAAATCAGTTATAGTCATATATCAGGGCTTTCAGACTTACGGGCAGTGGGTCTACATATAGGATGAGGAAGTGCAGGGCCATAGACAGACAGATGGCCCCTACCAGCCAGGGATTGGACCAGGGAGGCATCTTCAGCAGGGACTGGTTCTCTGAAAGACTGAAGGACAAGAAAACTGGACATTTAAGCAAAAGATGCTAATTCATCCTTATCGCCTTATGCTTGTTATATTAAAAAGATAAGTTCTGCCGAAGTCAAAAGGTGAGCCTCACAGCATAATCGCCTAAGTAATCATTTGCGGTCTTGATACTTTTTTTCTCCCACTACTGCCGGTCACACTCCAATCAACTCAACATTCAAGAAAATCACAACACCTTTTACACTTTTAGTCTGGATATGGAAGTCCTTTTTCTCTGTTTTATTTCTGTTTAGTTTTCGTTAGTTTTAGTCGTTTCAGTTTTAGGGATTTACTAGCGGTAGTTTAAGTTTAGTTTTAGTTAGTACTTCTACAGTATGTATCATCTTTACCTGTACCTGCTGTGTTGTGCGTTACTGTTCCTTTGTGTTTCTGTGTTAAAGAAAACAGGCTGTGAAAACAAATATCCCTCTGGCACAATAAAGGGTAGTCTAATCTAATTGGAAAAAACTGTCTCAGCTCCAGAATAACTTAATAGACTTCCGGTTTCCAGATAGCTTGGAAGCTTTCAAGGGAAGGAAAGAATGAACTCCGCATCGCTTGATACCTCTGATCATCACTCACAAAGCTTGTGTATAATAACAGGACGTTGGGTTTAATAATGGCGTGGCGTAGTCTATGATGCATCTACTATGATGACATATGACACCATAATTGTTCTACAAGCTTACAGCCTACTGTAATACAGCCTGGTACAAGTGGTTAAACTGAAGTGATGTTAATGAAATGTTGGCAACCGGAAGGCTCCCAGTTCGATCCCAGGCTCCCCCAGAGTTAATGTCGAAGTGTCGAAGTGAGCAAGACGCTGAAACCCTAATTCATGGGTTGCATTTGTAGTCCTACAGCAGCCATGTTGAGGACCAACACAGGTGTTCTGATTGGCATAGAACATTTAGTTCTATGCCAATCAGACACATTGAAACACCAGTATTGGTCCTCAACAAGGCCGTTTAGGACTACAAATAAAACCGATGAATTGCTCCCGTTGACCCAGAGGCGTAGCCATGGGTGGGCCTGACTAGGCCTAGGCCCACCCATTTCGTTTTTGTGCCCACCCAAAAAAGAAAAGAAAATTATATATATTTTTTATTTATTTTATTTTATTACATATATTATATTTTTTATAGCATATTAAGTCATTTTGATGATAGTCGCATCCTTACAACAACTAAAATAACATAACATCATCATGTGGACGCTAGTGATATACAGTATAATATATAATGTGCAACAAGCGTCCTTCCCTGCTCGCAGCCAAGCATGTCTAGACTAGTGTGTCATGTAATTCTAATTTAGTCCATTTACTTCCTGTAAGTAGTCGACTTAAAAATAAAACCAATTGCTTATATATCATCATATTACGGCAGGGTCTTATTTTGAAATCCACCGTTACAGGAAATGCTTAAGCGTGTTGGGCTACTTGTCAAGAGTTGTTGCAGCCTGCACAATGTATACAGGATTCACGTGGATTACTGACACAAGCTTTTTGACTAATCTAAAGTTCATATTCATGATATGAAAACCATGCTCCTGGGACTTAAAACAATACACAGCGTTTGAAAGCAGCAATAGGTGAGTGAGACTGGTTAATTACGTTCTGCTGGCTTGGCTGTTTTTGTTGTGGGAGAGGGAGAAGCGTCAGAGCTCTGATAAAAAGTTGACGGTGCAATTAAACATTTCGGTCTTTTCTCTTCATAGTTGTTTATTTTGTCTTACACCAGTGACTAGGCTACTGGGTCAGTCTGCAATATCTCTCTGTGATACATTAGCGTTGTGCTCTGTGTGTATAGTCTTATACTAACAGGAGTGTTGTCAATTAAAATAAGCATCTCATGCCGTCATGTTACCGGCTTCTTCTCTAATATGCCATTCTGTTTTTGCACGGCTGGAATGACCCGCGCATCACTAGTGGACGCCACGTATGAATTGATTATTTAATCATGCAAACCCGACCCAAATCGCACCAGAAGACCCGATCCGACCCGAAAAACATGGATTTTTTTTCGCGCGCCGCGCTATCGCGCTGCGCGCACCCAGGCCCACCCAGTTGGGCTCAGGCCCAGTAGCCGGTTCGATTCTGTCTACGCCACTGCGTTGACCGAATTTAATGAGACTAAATAAGCAATTTAACCCTCTAAGGCCCACTGTTGTAATATTACAACGTTTGTATTTTATCAAAAAAAAGGTTTAAATCATTTTATTTTAGCTCCCCCTACCACCTAAACATCACCATTGGATTCTATTGTTTAGTATTACAATGCCATTGGCCACAATATTTGCATATAAATACCCCCCACAGGGGCTGACATTCACACCCGCTGACATTCCAGAGTTTTGATGAACAACATCTCACTTTTTCATGGAAGCTATTCCTCACAAAAACATAAGTAAAATGCCTGTACTATTTTTTTTGGTGATCATTAGAATGTCTAGAACATGTACATATGTTATTATTGTGAAAAATATCCCCCATATGTAAATTAGAGCATGATTTATGATTTATGGCTATAAAACCTTACAAAAACATTTTTTTGAAAAAAACTTTACATTTTCCTCTTATTAGGACTCCTACAACACCATCTGATTTTTTTCAATTTTTTATTTCAAGTATTTCTATATTCGGGCCTTAGAGGGTTAAACCGTTTCCCAACACCGTAGTGCATGTTTTATGTACCGTGGGAAGGAAAATCATACTCCGGGAGCGCGGAACTACCTTTACTTTTTGGATACAATTTCGAGAAAAGGGTGATCTACCTCGGCGTGGAGGCATTCTACAGCAGCCCGGTGACATCCCCGTAGGACCTCATCTCGGAGCACAACAGTATGCGGCGGAGGGTGAGGTTCTAATCTAAATGGGGCTAGTTGGTGCCTTGCATGGTTTCTTCTACCATCGGTGTATCAATGTGTGTGTGTGAATGAGTGAATCTATGCAAAGCGCCTTGGATAAAGGCACTATATAAATGCACCATTAACCCATTTAGAACGGGTACACATTTTGTGTATCATTATTTTATGCTTTAACTATTGAAAAATAGCAGATATACAAGCTCGCAGCGCGGCACCGAGTGCCGCGCTGCGAGCTCGTAGATCTGCTATTTTTGAAAAGTCGTGAACATTAGAATTTTGACCCGATTCTATAAGTGTCTTTTGAATCCTTCTAATTCTAGGCCTAAATGGGGTTAAGCATAACCATTCATAAAAACCCAATCGTTGGACAGAATGCAAAGAGCAGCGTGTGGGTCCTTCCCCTACCTGTTGAGGGCGTTGCACATCTCTATGGTCACCAGGACAGACAGGGCCATGGTCATGGGGTAAGGAGACTCAAACACTGAACACTGGACTCCAGCAAACTCACTGTGGCCCTCGCTGCACTGGAGGTAGTGGGACTGCAGGGACAACACAGCACAAAGCAATGCGTTCAGCGCATTTGTCGATGGAAATGATTTCAACCTCATTAGCCCAAACTGGAAAACATTTTTCACTATTCGTTGTACCTTAGTATATAGAGATTAATAGGGCTGCGCAGTATATCACAATGTAACAATGGAGGCATCTTTTAGCATCTTAAATGGAGAAACACATTCTGATGTGATTCAGAGGTGCAACGTGGACTCATAAGGGTTAGTGCTTTGAGAAGAGCTGATCAGAATGAGGTGTTTAGTAGTTGATAGGACAGTATAACTCATAAGTTATACTGTCCTATCACTAATTTTTAACCCTTATAAGCGTTAGAAAATTTTCTTTGACGATGGCTAGCCAGATTGGAAAATTAGTGACTGAGTTGTTTACCAGTTGATAGTAGGAGACTTTGGGTCCATCGTGGGCGGCCATGAACCACCAGGCTGCTGCACCTACTGTGGCTGCTCCCACGTAGCCTAGTAGAGAGAGAGACAGGTGGAGAGACAGACAGACAGGTGGAGAGAGACAGACATACAGACAGACAGACAGGTGGAGAGAGAGACAGACAAAAGGTTATCACAGAAACAGAGAGACTTCAATCATTTTTATGGTGTGGCTCCTATGGGGCGGGTCAGACAGCGTGGCACCTAGGGTGAGGGTCGTGATCCCCTGGAAGAGGGTCTGTATGTGAGTGTATGTCCTATTTTTACAGCGTGGCATCTTGGGGGACGAGCAGTCTAGAAGCTCTATGTGTGTGTATTGTGCGTCTGTCTGTGGGTCCGTGGCTAATCTAAAAAACGCTGGCATGATCAGCTTGTTTTCAATAGACAGAATTATTTGTACACAAAGTGCATAGACCGTAAGAGCACCAAACAGGTAGCATTTAAGAGTTGTTTTGATTCACCCAATGACCAAAGCAGCCAATGGTGTGGAGCGTCGCCGATCGCGTCTCAGCTAATCCTAGCTATTTGGGGCAGGGTTTTGAGGACAACTGGTTTGGGACTCACAAATAAACCAAGGAGAATGAGATATTTAAAGGAGACGTCTCCTTCCTTCCTGTGTGCTGGGTGGCAAACTGCAGCCAAGAGTTTGATGGCATGCACTTCTTTTCCATCGCAACGTCATTTTGATAAATGACTGACTGACAGACATACAGTACAGACAGGTAGACAGACATAATGTACTGTACATAGAGATAAAACCATCATATCAAACAGGGGGCTGTGGGCTAATGAATGTTAACACTTTGAGAATTCACTGAGGTAGACCGAGGCGGCCGAGACTCACATCCGATGATGAGGTAGCGGCAGAACAGCCAACCAGAGATGAGGGGTTCCTTGGGGTTGCGGGGGGGTCGGGACATGATGTCCAGGTCGGGGGGGTTGAAGCCCAGGGCGGTGGCCGGGAAGCCGTCCGTCACCAGGTTGACCCACAGCAGCTGGACGGGGATCAGAGCCTCGGGCATGCCCAGCGCCGCCGTCAGGAAGATACTGAAGCATAGAGAAAGATAGAGATAGAATGGAATAATCACTGAGAAAATAGTTGCAGCTTTATTTCAAAATATTACAATGTCATATTTAGGTGCTATTTTTATTACGTTTATTAAAGTTGATAGTTTGTGGTTCCGGGTTTTCTGCTCCCCATAGAAGCTATGCAACCTTTAATTATGCCAACACATCCAAATTCAATATTTCCAACTGATTTTGATTGTCCATAAACATAAAAACCTTGAGATATATCAGGATGTAATTATTAGACTCAGCAATAACCCACCTATCTCCCAGCCTGACTTCCCAGTCAGACTTCAGAGTTTGAATGAATGTAGAACTTTGATCAGGAGGTAATTTTCATACAGATTTGAGGGAAAACCTCTCTCACACTTATGCCAGTGTGATCACCCTCCGCTGTGCCAATGATGGCACCCGTGCCTAAGGTTGCCTACCTCTGCTATGCCATGAAAATAAAATACTAAAACAGCTAATGTATAAGCTCACAATGCCTCACATCACAATGCGTTGTGAGCTTGTAGATCAGCAAGGTTTTAAAATTGTCCAAAGTTCTCTAACAGAGCTTCTCCCAGCTGTGTGCTCAGTGCTCACCAGACCACCTCTGCTATGTTGGAGGAGATGAGGTATCTATATGTTAGGGCTGTCACCATATGACATTTTACATGACGATTAATTGTCACTCAAATAATTGGCGATTAACGATTTAATTGTGTTTTTGTCGTTGATAATTACATTTCTGTTTGGCTTTTAGGCTTTGAAGTTGTACATGGTAGATATGACACATAACCTCTATACAAAGAAATTACTGACAATTACTAACTTACTACTTAAAAAATAACTTTGATAGTGGAAATAGCCGATCTACAAGCTCACAACGCGTCGCGATTTTTCAACATTCACGATTATGACGATTATGACAAAATAATTGCGATCATGTCAAATAATCACGATTAGACGATTATGTCATAATTGTGACAGCCCTACTATAGGTGTTCTTACCAGACCACCTCTCCTATGTTGGAGGAGATGAGGTATCTGATGAACTGCTTCATGTTGTTGTAGATGGCGCGGCCCTCCTCCACGGCCGCCACGATGGTGGAGAAGTTGTCGTCGGCCAGGATCATCTCCGAGGCCGACTTGGCCACGGCCGTGCCGCTGCCCATGGCGATGCCGATCTCCGCCTTCTTCAGGGCCGGGGCGTCGTTCACGCCGTCGCCCGTCTGAGAGAGAGACGGCGAAGGAAGGACAGAGAATGCATCATGTGTCAGGTAAACACTTTAACCATTATTTTTTTATACTTTGGCTATTCAAAAATGGCCGATGAGCTTTACTGTATAAGCTCATAGCGCGGCACCGCTTGTAGATCTGCTGTTTTTGAAAAACCTTGAACATTTGTGCAAATCTCTGAATATTCTTTTAAAGCGAACATTTTTAACTCAAATCTTTGCTTCTGGGAGGTCCCTGGAATAAACTATTCTGAGATGGGGTCGGCCATCAAATAAATATACGGTAATATAATTCTAGGGGTCCTTGTCATTAAAGACTTTGAGCACCACAGATAAAGAAACAGGTTTTTCAGAAAGATTTAGAAGACTTTTTAGTGGGGGTATGTGTACCCCTAGGGGGGACGCAGAGGTGCTACAGGGGGTATGTGAGAGAAAAGCAGAACACTGAAAAAAACTGAGTTTAGTGTAAATGTACTCTTGCGTTTATAAACGTGGTGGTCTCTCACCATGGCAGTGATGTGTTTATAAATGTAGTGGTCTCTCACCATGGCAGTGATATGTTTATAAATGTGGTGGTCTCTCACCATGGCAGTGATGTCGTCCAGGCTCTGCAGGTACTCCACGATGCGGCTCTTGTGCGTGGGCTCCACGCGGGCGAAGCAGCGCACCGTGCGGCAGGCCTCCCGCTGCAGGTGGGGCGGCAGCTCGTCAAACTCGCGGCCCGTCAGGCCGCCGCTGTACGGGGAGCCGCTGCTGCCCGCCTCCTCTTCCTCCTGCTCCGTGATGATGCCCACCCGCCGGCAGATGGAGAGTGCCGTGCCCTTGTTGTCACCTGGTGGCATTGGAAGGAAGGAGTTACCCATCTGTGTGCCGGACGCCGGTGTGTCTATGGTTTTTCCCCCTTTCCAGGGGTTGACACTAATGTCTCAGAGTCATGTTCTACTTGCCCGAAGGTCATGCCGACTTGCCCGAAAAGTAAATGGTCCATTATAAAATGATGATAGATAAGATTTGAATTACCGCTCAATTTAACGCTTATTTCTTGTGTGCAATAAAACATGTCATACTTCAATACTTCCAAATCCAAATACCTACAGTACTATGATTGAATATGTCTATGGTTTCACACTGGTTACATTCCACATACATGTTCATGTTTATAGACATCCCCTCTGAAATGAGCACTTGCCCGGTCGGGCAACCTGAAAGCAAACTTCACCTGTAGGCAGTATTGCGTTATAAGGAAAAGTGCTTAGAAAATGAATTTCGTTCCCACGTCTGGGCACTACTCAATCAATGCATTTTTGCATAGACAATACCCCAGTGGACTTTGGGTTAAAAGTTCTCCGCACAAAACCTGCATGACTTTTATCACCAGCCAGAATTGTATATAAAAGTGAATAAGAAAAAAACAAAAATCTTGTGCTGCTGTTTTTGCTTGTAAGATGTACTATATTGATTTTGGCAACACAAAATCTTTCTCAAATGTCATAAATACATCTACTTAACATCTGAAACAAGTATTGGTGCCTTAGTATTCTCATATGTGAATTTCGATTGTGAAATATAGCAAATTTGTTGAAGAAAACGCCTCAATGTATGTGATTGGCACCCAACAAAATGAAACATACACATAGTACATTTAGCAAAAAGCATGTCTCATACATAACACATCTCACAGCCAACTGTGTAATGAAAGGTACCTTGGCCAGAAATGGATGAAAATCAATCAAACTGCTATCACACCCCCCTAAATTGGAAGAATTCCCAAAATGGACAAGACTATAATAAATGCACAAAAGGTCATGTCAGGTGTAAAATATGTATTTAAGTACCACAGAGTGTCCCAACATCTGTCATGTGTAGGCTACATCAAGACACCCCCCAACCAAAACAAAAATGCATACAAATGGTGGGAGCATAAGTAAACGTAAGGCTGTGCTGTGACAAAATACAGCAAATGTTAAGCTTTTTCCTCCCACATGTATGTATTGCATTTAAAGGACAACTTTGTTTTTTTACAACAAGGGTTCATATTTTAGATTGTAATTAGAGAAAAGAAAAAGTGAGTGCTAAAATGTTTTCATTTGCTTCGTTCTATTGTTTTATCGTGTTTACCCTGCTAAGATGTGGGGCATGCGTACGCATGGGGTCATGCGTACAAGTGGCTAATTATGTATTTTTAGACACAATAAGCCAGCCGTTTCTTTAGTGCTATTTACAGTAACACTCCTAGCCCCCAGAAGTCACATCCAACCATGAAAGGTTGCGTTGTATCTTGGGAACGGGCTTAATCTGTGTAAAATGACATATTTAGCCACTTGTACATATGCCCCCAACCACTGAAATAAGAATCTCTAAAACAATAGAGAGAAGTAAATGAAATAATTTTAACACTCTTTTATTATTCTTTAATTACTATCTAAAATATGAACCCTTGTTGTAAAAAACTAAAGTTGTCCTTTAAATGTGATAAAAGCAAATCTTGAAATAAAACAAGTATTTAGCTACGGTAATTCTACATGGTGACATGGTGCGTATATTACTCAGACCCAATTACTGAATTCGAAGTCGACAGGTTTTCTTCAGAATATCTATGGACATTGTAACATTTTGGCATATTAGGAGTTACACACATGTTATGGTAATTCATGGCTTGCTCTTCTATGTGTTTCTGGTATATATTATTGTCCACTCATTTAGTATGTCCGTGGCATGGTGATGAATGACCCTTGCTTAATCAGAGTCATCATCCCATAAAGCTTGTTTCTTTTGAAACATTCTCATAGTTCTGGCACTCCGTTTCCAACCTGTTCTGGCACTGAAATAAATCATTACAAGACAGTCTTGCAGACATACTGTACAGGTTTGCTTGTCTTCAACTATAGTGAACAACATGCAAAACACTTGACTGTGGAATCAGCACACTGTCCTGTAGAGGACAGTTGAGCAAGGATGATGTGGTCACTGTAGATGGGTTAGTGTCCACTGCTGACATGGTGTGGGTTGGAGGGGTGGAGGTGGAGCATGGACTTGAGCTCTGCAGAGACAGGGCTGAGTGTAATGCCATCCATACCACTTGATTCCTTGGAATCAGCATTATAAGTCTGCTTCAGTAGCATGTCAAGAGAAACACTAATGTTGTGGCTGCCATCTGCTTGTCAGCCAACAAATACACCTGCCATCAGTGCTTCATGTACCTCTGAAGCTGTTTCCGGTAATGCCCGTACTTGTAGTGGCCTACTTAAGTGAGGTGGGGTAGCATTCTTGCTGATTCAAGAATGAGATGTCCTGTCCAGTCACCTTCCCGCTCGTAGTAAACCTTTGGAGAATATCTGACATCTCCAGGAAGTTTGCCCTGAGGACTGCAGTTGGTTGCCCATTGAATGATTCCTGAAAAGCAGCAGCTGATCTCCTAGGACTGCCATCTCTGGATGCCTCATCATTTCTAACTTCTGCCAGTTATCTCTTTTTCAAACAGGACTTTGAGGGCATGTAGAGTTTGGTAGTATTATGTCTTTTCAACAAACATCTTCTTGACAGTTCCTTCTCGACAAAGACTTGCTGCAACAAGCAGATCATCTGCCCCTGCATTCCTGATAATCTTGCAAATAGCCTTCATGTTCAGTAGTTGTGAGCTTGGTGGAAGCCTCCCAGCAACAGGACTACATTGCCGAACTCATCTTGGTGTTGCCTGATCTCCAGTGATAATTGTGTACTTATGTAGTGAAGAGTCGTTTCATCTCTTTTCTGAGGACAGAAGGATCAGTTGGCGATGCTGGGATGAGTGGAAGGTAGCCAATAATGCTAGCTTGAGGGTGAAGGTTTACACAGAATGCTGAAAAGCCAAGTAAACCAGCTTCTGCATCTGGAGGAGAATTCAGCAACTGTGATGTTGGAAGCTATTCTACCTACAGTAGGTGCCACACAAGTAAAAGGTATTCAGCCAGGCCATCTGATGAAGTCTCTAGAATCTCCAACTTCCCAATGTGCTCAGGAGACCTGGACTTCTGTCTGTCTTTGCTTGCTGACAAGAGACACTTGGGAGTAGGTGGTTCAGCAATGTGATGAATTAAAAATGTCATCTTTAAGATACATTTAGCTGTATGTATGTTTTCTCTGATATTTATCCGCAATCATCTCCACAACTCTTGATAGAATCTGAGGTAAAACTGACCAATGTGTTCATATTGCTCTTGTCATAACAGCCAGCTGTCACTGTAAAAGTCATAGTAAAGCTCATTTTCGGGTGGCGTCCATCTTGGAAATATGTAAATTAAAGATCCAGACACACCCAATCATGAAGATAAGTATTCCATTGAGTTTTCTTGATGTGAAACCATGAAATAGACACCAAGTTTACTTCATTCATTATAACAAAATTACAGTCACTGACAATCACTTACATTGAAGCGTTTCCTTCAACAAATTTGCTACATTACATGATCTAAATTAGCATGAGTATACTAAGGCACCAATACTTGTTTCAGATGTTAGGTAGATGTATTTATGACATTTGAGAAAGATTTTGTGTTGCCAAAATCAATATATCAAATTTTACAAGCAAAAACAGCAGCACAAGATTTTCGCTTTGTTGTTATTCCCATTAAATACATTTCTGGCTGGTGACAAAGATTGTGCAAGTGACACGCGGAGAACTTTTTGTTTCTTACTTACTATCAATAGATCTATCTAATGAAGCAAAGTTTATGTAGTGCCCATGGGGCGGGAACGAAACCGAACGATACCAGCCACGCAATACAGCCTACTGCCCGAAAGTTTTATTTACATGCCGGGTGCAGGTGGGCAAGTGTTAATGCCTGTATTCCCTGTCATTGCTGACTCCTACTAACCTTGCGTACATTACAACTAATGTACATACTTTGGCATATTTCTTACTGCTTTTGCAATTCTTTATTATTTCTTTGTTATTGGTGTTATTGCTGCAATAATGTCGAGGAAGTAACACCAAAGAACTTCACTCTCATGTATTCTTAGACGTAAGAGTGACAATCTTGACTGTTTAGTGTTTGCGTGCGCGTTCCCCTACCTGTGATCATGATGACTCGTATGCCAGCCTGGCGACACATGCGCACGGCAGAGAGCACCTCTTTCCTGGGGGGGTCCAGCATGCCAACGCAGCCCACAAAGGTCAGGTCAGACTGGAGGGGACAGCAAGGGTCAAGATGTCAACGATCAGCAACATAACATACTACTGTATGCACCTACGCCTATTAGATTCCAATCATGATCAATCGTCTGCTAAATGCCTAAATTGGAATTGTAATTGTAAATTGTATTCAATGTAGTTATTATTTAGTCACAAGCTCTTGTTAATTCATACTTTTCATTGGATATTCAGCTGGCATCCCAATGTTGGGCTAGGGCTAGGGGAAAACAGCAGATCTACAATCTCAAAGTGCCTCTAATTGTAATGCAATGTGAGCATCTAGATCGGCTATTTTATACATGTGACACAGTCATCTGTACAATGAGGGTTTGAGTAGTAAGTCAAAAGAGAAAAATAGAGTCCGCAACACTGGTGAATACTCAGCTCTGTTTTATTGCTTCAACGTTTCGATCCGTTTGGATCTTCTTCAGGAACAGTCAAGATCCAAACAGATCCAAACGTTGAAGCAATATAACAGAGCTGAGTATTCACCAGTGTTGCAGACTCTATTTTTCTCTTGTATTGCCGTTTGTCCAGCACCTGGGCCAGAGTGGATTTGTGCATGCACTATCACTATCACGGCCTTTGAGTAGTAAGTTGTCATGCTGTACGGTGCAGCTCTGCCTCTGTCAGAACGACCCTCACCTCGTAGTCGGCGAACTTGGCAGAGTTCTCCAGGTTGAGGGAGCGGGGCTCGGGGGGCGTGTCCCTGGTGGCCATGGCCAGGCAGCGCAGCATGTCGCGGCCGGAGCCCCACTCTCGCACCGTGGCCAGGAGCTTCTCTCTGACCGCCAAGCTCAGAGGCACGCGGGTCGACCCCGACCCGGAGCCGCTCAGACGCATGTGACTGCACCGCTCCAGAACCGTCTCTGGAGCGCCCTGTTTACCATGGAGAGACAGGAGAAAACATTAGAAAGAAAGAAAGAAAGAAAGAAAGAAAGAAAGAAAGAAAGAGCTCGGCTGGCGAAGTGGGGTTTGGGGTTTGAATTTACCGCGGTGCATCAGGCTTTGTCGTGAGTCTAAATGAATGTAATGCTCGCCGCGTTCGGGGAGGGAGGGTGATATAGGGTGATATCATTATACGACCAAAAATGGTTGAAATAGCTACAGGCATCTACCCGTGCTTCAAACAAGCGTGGCAGCACACCATGCTCAAATGAAAACTAATCAAAATATAAATATCAGCTGTGCCGGGTCCTGTTCCACCACTATGCTAAGCGGTTACGCTTGCAGTTTTCATGGGAAGTTCAGGGATACAGTAGTCTGGCATTAAGACATTATGTTTCTATTGAATACCTTAATTAAAAAGAAAGAAAGAAAGACAAAGCAAAGGGAGGGAACAAAAGAGCGTGAAGGAATAAGAGTTTAGGGTGCAGAGAGAGGTTGTGACCTTGACGAACATCTTGGCGCCGCTGGCAGACCTGCTGTGCTTGTTGGGAGTGCAGAAGACAGACATGGACTTCCTGTCTCTGGAGAACTCCAGAGTCACCTCCTTCCTCATCAGCTGCTTGATGACCTGGGGGTGAAACACATGATAGAGACATGATGACCTGGGTGTGAAACACACGATAGAGACATGATGACCTGGGTGGTACACATGATAGAGACATGATGACCTGGGTGGTACACATGATAGAGACATGATGACCTGGGTGGTACACATGATAGAGACATGATGACCTGGGTGTGAAACACATGATAGAGACATGATGACCTGGGGGTGGTACACATGATAGAGACATGATGACCTGGGTGTGAAACACATGATAGAGACATGATGACCTGGGTGTGAAACACATGATAGAGACATGATGACCTGGGGGTGGTACACATGATAGAGACATGATGACCTGGGTGGTACACATGATAGAGACATGATGACCTGGGGGTGGTACACATGATAGAGACATGATGACCTGGGTGGTACACATGATAGAGACATGATGACCTGGGTGGTACACATGATAGAGACATGATGACCTGGGTGGTACACATGATAGAGACATGATGACCTGGGGGTGGTACACATGATAGAGACATGATGACCTGGGTGGTACACATGATAGAGACATGATGACCTGGGTGGTACACATGATAGAGACATGATGACCTGGGTGGTACACATGATAGAGACATGATGACCTGGGTGGTACACATGATAGAGACATGATGACCTGGGTGGTACACATGATAGAGACATGATGACCTGGGTGGTACACATGATAAAGACATGATGACCTGGGTGGTACACATGATAGAGACATGATGACCTGAGTGGTACACAATACACATGATAGAGACATGATGACCTGGGTGGTACACATGATAGATTCTTTAAAGCTTCAAATCGCTGCTTCTTGGGGACCCTGGAACAACATATTTTGAGATGGGGGTCCGCGGCCAAATACATGTAATTTCGGGGGTCCTTGACATGAAAATGTTTGAGAACCACTGATTTAGAAGAAGGATTTAGAAGACATTTATAGAATCGAGTCAAAATATTACATTTAGCAGATCTACTGTACAAGCTTGCAGCGCGGCACTCGTGGCGCGCTGTGAGCTTGTATATCTGCTATGTTTAGTTAAAGCATAACATAATGGTTAAAGTAATAATGCATTAATTAGATAAATAGAGAAGTCTTACGGAGCAGCATGACGTAGCTCTGTCCACAGGGCTCAGTCCTCTCAGGTCTGTGTCAAACACGTTCATCTTCTCCACCAGAACGCAGAGAGCAGTCTCTGTGGCTTCACCCACCTTCTCAAACACACCCTTTGTCTGGAAGCGCACACGCACGCACACGCACACACGCACACACACACACACACACACACACACACACACGTTTTCACATAATGTCGCACCATAAATTCAAACGAAAACCTCACCTCACTTGTTTTGACCTAGCCTGGCATGGCTAAACTTATATCACTGCATAGATATTACAATTTAGCAGACGCTCTTAATTCAGAGCAACTTGCAATAAGCAAGGTAATACATGAACATCAATACAATGTAATACATCAACATGCATACATCGAATGCATAGAAATAGTAATCTAAGAAAGAATTTAGGTAGACCTATTCAGTAAAAACCAAAGAACATATATAACATGCTATCAAAATGACCTGTATGGGCCAAGGTGGAGTTTGAAGAGGTGAGTCTTCAGACTAGAATCGCTGTGTGGAAACCAATTGTTTTTGCAATGGGCGAATATATGGTGATATACCCATGATATATTTGCATACTGGCCAAATATGGGCACAAAAAACTAAACAATTAGGTTGAGTACAACTTCGGGGCACAACTTCGGGCCAGAGAAATCCAAAAACAACCAAGCAGGGCCAGACCAAGTCTGCCTCGGCTGTTATTATTTTATTTTTTGCACAGGCAGATTCATCTGGTTTCCAGGCTAGTTTTGACCATGATGAGTCTGACTAAGATATACACAGGACATGTCACCATAGGCAGTCTCAGTGTTATCTTGCAGTGTGCAGGGTTAAACAATTCTAATCTGTCACCTCCTGCTTAGCATGTAATCTGTCCGTCGTTAAACGTGCGATGCCAATTCTTTTCACTGTGGGCTGGATTTTAAAATCCTTCTAGTGTGTTTGAGGTGTAATTAAAAGCTGAGGAAAGGTCTCTTGGTATGGAGGGCAGAGGTCTAGGTTCAGACCTACAGTTAGGATCATTTTATTGATGTTTAGAACCTCATCCTGCTAAAATGAGTGTTTTTATTTTTTTGGGCTTGTTATAAAATGTGTATTCATGAAAATATAAATGTTCTTATTCATCAAATGGTGAGACGATCTACAAGCTCACAAAGTGTTGTGTTGGTTTGCCTATTCTTTGGGCTATTATGACAAGGCCGGAATGAGGCAGGGCCATAGGGTTGATGGTGGTTAAATCAGCATCGGTAGATATCAGTATTTAAAAGGTGGACATTGTGGACAGTGTTTGCTGTGGCTTTCACCATGTTGAAGTCCAGAGAGGAGTGGTTATTTTATATCAGTATGTATTGTTTTATATCAGTAGGAGGACAGTATTTAAAGGTGGACATTGTGGACAGTGTTTGCTGTGGCTCTATCAGTATTTAAAGGTGGACATTGTGGACAGTGTTTGCTGTGGCTCTATCAGTAGTATATCAGTATTTAAAGGTGGACATTGTGGACAGTGTTTGCTGTGGCTCTCACCTCGTTGAAGTCCAGAGAGGAGTCGTTGCAGAGGGCGCAGATGGAGGCCAGCTCCACCAGGCCTTCGTACTGACTGCACTTCACCACCGCTCCGTCCTTGTAGCTGCAAGGCACACGACGACACACATTAAGACACACAGCAGGGGGACAGAGTGACACACAGAGCACGGCGGAGAAGGAGGTTTTTAGGTCGTCTTATTATGTTCACAGTCTGAGGCCGCTTTTATGAAGGAAAATGTGCTGCCTACGGCGTTTTTTATGCTGAGAAGAAAGGGAAGAAGAGGGGGAGGTGGTGGACTTCAATTTAACTCTAAGGCAGTGGTTGTCAAACTTTTTTTATTGTATTTCAAAGATCCCCGTAATTGAAAGTGTACAAACAAATATAACAAAGTTCTATTGAAGACTCTCAGTTGCATGGCATATTTGTCATCTAAAATGTATCAATCTTTTTTTTTTTTTTCATAAAGAAGCAGTCATATGAACACTGACTGTTTGTGTTAATCCTGCCCGGCTGCCACCTCTCTCCTGGCAGACATGGCTGCTCTCTCTCTCTCTCTCTCTCTCTCTCTCTCTCTCTCTCTCTCTCTCTCTCTCTCTCTCTCTCTCTCTCTCTCTCTCTCTCTCTCTCTCTCTCTCTCTCTCTCTCTCTCTCTCTCTCTCTCTCTCTCTCTCTCTCTCTCTCTCTCTCTCTCTCTCTCTCTCTGTGCGCCCACGTGCATGCGTGCGTAGCAGTGGGCTGACTCTGGTGACTCAGCTTTATATTATTAATATGTCTGCTTTAAGGAAATACAACTCCAAGATGAATATAGCAAATACGATGCAGTCATATAATGTATTAATAGGTTTGATATACGGTTATACTGTATTGGGTAATAATAATGACTAATATACTTCTTTTGTTCAGACAGAAGAGTGCCTCGGTGGGGCATATCCTAAACTGTTAGGAGCAGTGGCAGCTATTGTAACGGAACGTGTGGAAACGTTAGGGGTTCCGTTTCTTGGGATGAGCTGGGATCGAACCAAGGAACTTTCAGATTCCCAGTGAACTCTCTCCCTACTATCTCTTGAGTCACTTAATTGAGAATGCGTCCATTTTCACCACTGTAAATACACCCTGGGGTGCATTACTGCTCTACTAGGACACATACTGCTATGACCAGGCACGATAGAGGAGAGGAAGGTTGATTTGATCTCCTTGCACTGAAACTATGTACTTTATTAAAATAACTAAAGGTCTTTATTCATTATAGATTGAAGGACAAAAGCTGAGGGAAAATGCCGTTTCACTGCACGCCGACTTTGGAGGTTAGGATCAAATCAATGAATGACTCAGCAGTATTTGACGATTGACCCGGCACGACCTCCAGTGATGTGCGTTTCAAAAGGGTTTGAGGCAGGACAGAAATATACACGTGTTGGCAATTAGGAGGATTGAATGAATGCAAGGTTATCAAGCAAGTGTCAATTGGTCATCTTTACAGAAGAGGAAACGGATAGAAAGGGCATGATGACAATCTTTTGTTAAGGTGATGTCCATTTTTACAACTACAGGGCTGTTCACACTGAGCACTATAACGAGAACTATAACTATATTGTTCTCCATTGTCTTTCACTCTAACATAGAATCCATATATGGCCAAGACAGATGGCCAAGAAGACAGGCCATATCTGTGTGGCTGGTTCTACAGACAGGGATCTCCATACAGTAAATAGGCATAAATGGTATGATGTCAGATGTCATAGACATCATAGGACTTTCACATAACGAATAACTGAGTAAGCATGTTTGGGCTCTCACAGGATATCTCCATATACAGTACATGGATCTCCATATATGGGTACAAGGGGTCTCCATATATGGGTAACTGGTTCGATATACATCACTGGCCAGATGGCCATGACATAGGGCGAGGCTGCTTGTCGCCCTGAGGCGTCTTACTAGTTATAGTTGTGGTGTGGACTCTGCCATCAAATTGAGTGGCGATTTTTTAAACTATAGTTTTATAGTTATCATTATAGTTATACATGATGGTGTGAACCACTGGACTAGCTTCTATAAAATTGGTTTCCTTTTTCCTATAGAAATTTCACCCACTCCAACAAGCCTTGATATCAAATGGCATTATTACTGTTCCTTTAAACTCATGTCACCAGTAGATGGCAGTCTTTTACAAGTTACCCAACCTCAGTCCCAGTTTTATTTCTCATGTCCTCCCAACAGTCATGAGGAGATAAATCCTGGAAATGAACTACGGACAAAACTGGAAGTAAAGGAAGTACGTAGTGGACGACACGTTGTCCAGCCTACCGGAACTTCCTGGCTTATCCGTTTGACCATGTATTTCCACCAATAAGGGGATCAAAGTACTTTATTTGATTCATGATTCACTTCCCTTATCAGACTGACAGCACAAAGGCATGGAAGAGCAGGCAGGTTTCAAAGGAACTCGACTAGGAATGCAACAGTTAATTGAAGTAATCCAATTCATCGATTATGCAAATGCTCACGTGTTGAATTGCAACGCGTTTTGAGCTTGCTTGTTATTTTACAAGAGTGCAGGGTTAATCAGACTAATCAATTTAGTCGGTTATAAATCTATTGCAATTGTTCACTTTGATTTGATATATAAAACATAAAAAAAGCAAGCATTAGAATAATTGGTACAAAAATAATTCATGGCTGCAGGCCTAAACCTGAAAAACCATAAAAACTCAATGAAAAAGAAGTGGCGTGTGAAAATTCATTCCATCAAACTCCAAACTGTGCTTCCTTGTATGATGGAAGACAGATTGCAGATTTGCTTTTATGATCTACACGAGACCATCAGGGTTTTGTGGAAGAAGCTTCTGAACATGAATTATATTGCTAGTAAGTATGTATGACCCACTCTAATGCTCTTTAATCCCCACTGAAATGACTGAAAATAGGTCATGGCGACGTGAGAACTTTAAAACATGAATGACGATGGAATACCATTTCTATCCAATTCCCAGATGTAAGGTGACCATACAACAAACAGCATGGCCAGTTGTTTCTGGGGTCCACCAACAATCTAGTTCAAGGGTCTTAAACAGGGGGTCCAGGGCCCCTAGGGGGTCCTCAAGAGTTACTACAGTGGGGCCGCCAAATCTTTGTGTGATAGAAAGAAAAAAATAAAATGTGATTTTAGCCAGATTCCAGATTCTGAGAACTTTAGCCAAAATAGCAGATCTACAAGCTCACAACGCCTCGCACTCCGAGGCGCTGTGAGCTTGTAGATCGGCTATTTTCGGCAAAGAGGTTTGGTGTAGAGGGGAGAAGTATTGACAGTTCAAGTGGTTAAATATCTGAAAACACAAATTGATATGAATCCAAATGATGGTGCTGTCAAACAATGAAACGATATGGAATCTATGACAAGGTTGTGGGGGTCCCTGCTGCATCTCTCTCTCACCTAAGGGGTCCTTAGCCTGAAAACGTTGAAGACCCCTGACCTAGTGTATGCATGTGTAAGAGGGGTCAAAAGGTTAATAAAAGGGTAAAAGCAACTCACACTTCCCCTTCCGGGGCGTAAGTCGATCCGGTCACTGTGAACTCGCTCAAGCTGCAGTTGTCCCCAGACACGCTGTCCACAACAAACATCTGCACCGAGCACACACACACAAAAAAAAACACACACATGCACGAGTGCATGCACATACAGAGACAGTTGTTAGAAACACCAGTATCTTGTTAAACTCATTAGTCGGTTATTGTTAGAGGATGACAATCCACACAGTAGTGTTATATTTAACTGCAAAGAGTACACAGGAGTCATTATAGGAAGGATCTTCAACAGCGGGTCCGGGACCCCTAGGGGGTCCTCAGAGTTACTGCAGGGGGTCCTCAAATCTTTGTGTCATAGAAACAATTTTTTTGTATTGACCACTTGAACCCTAGTGTCCAAATTCCGAGAACTTTAGCCAAAAATAGAAGATCTACAAGCTCACAACGCCTCGCGCTATGAGGCGTTGTGAGCTTGTAGATACGCTATTTTCGGCAAAGAGGTTTGGTGTAGAGGGGGATAAGAGCAGACTAAGTACAGAGTAAAAGGTCAAGTTTGTTAAGTATTGACGGTTCAAGTGGTTAAATATCTGAGACACTAATTTACATGAATCCAAAATACGCTGATAATTGTGCTGTCAAACAATTAAACTATATGGAATCTATGAAAAGGTTGTGGGCGTCCCTGCTTCATCTCTCTCTCAACTAAGGGGTCCTTGGCCAGAAAACGTTGAAGACCCCTGCATTATAGTATACGTTCAGCACACCGTTTGGAGTGTACAAGTTACATTTCAGTTCTGTTCTTTCATTCCATCCTGACTGCCATCATCCAACAACTATTTCCTCAACCTGAAAATATTGATATTATTCATTTTTCTATTCCATCCACCTATCCTTCCTTCCCTCCCACCCTTCCTTCCTTCCTTGCTTCCCATGTCATTCTCTCTGTCCTTAAAAAGGGACACCATCATGATATTGAGGTACAGTACTGTACCGTTTAGTTGTTGAATATCATAATCTACAGGGTTTTGTCGTAATAATGGGGAGAGGGGGGCTCCTCCTCTGGAAGCTGGAGGAGTTTGTGATTTTAGAGAACCAATTGGAGCTCATTTTCCCTGTACGTATAAGAAAGTATGGAAGAAAAAGGCTCCTTATGTATATGTACATATTCCACATGCACTGCAGTCTTTTGTACAGTATCAGTATTTATAAGCATCTGTACATCTTTTATGTTATGTCCATCTATCATTTCCAGGTGCAGCACCTCACTCTACGTTCAAACTTTGCCTTTGTCCACCTCATGTCTGTCAGTCACGCTGTATCTCACTCACATGGCTCTGTGGCGTGTCACCCGCCTGTTGTATAACGCGCAGTTTAAAACGTCACTGATTGCCTGAGATCTGTCAACTGTGGCGATCCTCTCGCAGTTGTAGAACACGCAGTCATTGTGTGCTGCCGTCGCTGATTGCCTGCGCCCACATGAAACAGACACACAGAGACGCACAGACAAACAGACTTAGTGTCTGCTGTGTGTGCGTCTCTGTGTGTCTGTTTCATTTGGGTGCCAGAAGCACTGTTGTTTCAACGCGACCTGGCGGTCGCTTCTCGCCGTTAGGGAGTCTTACTTGTTATAGTGTAACTGGCTTCTAAGTCAAGACTTATGCACTTAAGCACTCAAATTAGTTCTAACCAATCTGTAAGTAACAACTGAGTATGAACGCAGCACTAACATCTATTACAATGGCAGACCGCTTTGACTGCATCAGCAAATTCATTGAATACAACATGGAACCCCATCCTCGCCAACCCACTCTGCGAGATAATGTCATATTGCATCCGTTGTATATTTATGATGATGCTGACGTTTATGTGACACTCCACTTTCAAGTCAGCCAAGATCCACAAATCTACCCTGTTTTGGCCAGTGAATCAAGAGGCATTCACTTAGTTGTCACTTACTCATAGAGGTAAAAGCTGTGAAATTAAATGCACGTCAGCGATTTCACAAACTGAGAGTTTTATATAGATTTTGGTCATTAAGAAGTGGTCCACGTTAATGTTTTTACTAGCCTGTATCTCTCAGTTTACTCCAATATCTTACTTGACATACGCTCAGGACCAGACTTTGAAACTTATGTCCAAAGACAGATGGAAGCGGAGAGACGTTGTCACTGCCCTATGGACAAGTTGGCGTAATGAGGAGGTTTTGTGTGTGCGGCCAAGTTTCAGACATTGTTACAACATGCATCTGAACTCAAGTGGTGTAAATTAACTAAGTAGATGTACTTAAGTACAATTTTGAGGTATTTGTAGTTTACTTGAGTATTTCCAATTTCCAATACTTTTAATTCTACTCCACTCCATCTCGGATCCAAATATTGTACTTTTCCTCAACTAGATTTATATGAACACCTTAGTTACTAGTTACTTTGCAGATTTTAATTATTTGTACAAAGCAGATTAACCACTTCAGCCCCACAGATATAAATTTCGTCCGTTTGAAAATAGCCGATCTACAAGCTCACAATGCGTCGTGATGTGATGCATTGTGAGCTTGTAGATCTGCTACTTTCAAAAGATGTTTGTACATTTGAAAACTTGAAATGGGACATTCAGCATAATGATTACTTTTACTTTTGGTACTTTAAGTACATTATGATGCCAATACTTTAGTACTTTTGCTCAAGTACAATTAGAATTATGGACTTTTACTTGTAACAGAATATTTCTATATTGCAGTATTGATACTTTTAATTAAGTAAAACATCTGAGTATCTTTCCCACCACTACTGAACTCTAGGCAAACTGTTCACAAACCATTGTGTAGTTGAGTGAAGGCATGCCATTTATAGACTGACACCATATGAATTGAAAACACTGACTTAAAAGCATATCCCAATGTAATTTAGTAGGTTTCACTTGATGTTAGTGCTTCTTTCTCCTCTGTCTGAGGTAAGGGTGCACAGCACAACACACAGCGGAGGGACACATTAACCCATTTAGAACGGGTACACATTTTGTGTATCATTATTTTATGCTTTAACTATTGAAATATAGCAGATATACAAGCTCACAGCGCGGCACTAGCTTTGAAAAGTCGTGAACATTAGAATTTTGACCCGATTCTATAAGTGTCTTTTGAATCCTTCTAATTCTAGGCCTAAATGGGTTAAACTGTACAGTTTGTTTTAAAAGGTGCAGTGAGTGATACTTGTTGTTTAAATGTTTAAATAGTGGTACATTACAATAGTAATAATTCACTCAGTAACACGGGTCTCTTTGTCTCTGTCTCTACTCTCTCCATTTCTTTAGTAAACAAAAAATGCATTTTCTGGGTCGGGATACCAATTTTATCCAACCAGGAGAGACAACCCATACAGGAAACAGGATAAACCGCTGACCAAGAATTATAAGCAGACCTGGAACACTATAAAACTAAAGATGGTAAATGGGTTGTACTCTTGATTGAATGAAATTAGCAACCCAATTAATTAACTCAGTTTATTAACCCATTAAGACCTGAAATTATTTTATACTTTGGCTATTGAAAAATAGCAGATATACAAGGTTTCTGCCTGACAGAAACTACATAGATGTTGAACATCATGATAGTGTCCCTTTAAGGAAGTCCCTGTCGCTCCCTCTCCACCCTACCAACCCTCTGCCTGTCTCTCTGTCAGTCTGTCTTACCCTGGCTTGCAGACAGACATCTGTCTCTCTCTCTCACTCCAACCCATAGAAATAGAAAGGTAGACGCCTCCACCGGCTCTGGGGCGTCCGTAAAAAAAGATAGGCAATTTTGAAGGCAATCTTCCGGAATTTCCGAAGCACGCTTCCGCATGCGTCACAGAAACGGAAGTTCTGTAGGCCAGTCAAAGGCAGGTGGGGGCGGGTCTTCTTGTAACCCAGGGTGAGTTCCGATATAGGAACTGGGCGCACTGGTGTGCCCTGTTTGTTTGTTAATTCGAACGCACTCTAGAGTCTGACTAGTCCCGGAAAAGACACGCTGGTATTGGCCAGTAGTCACTTTGAGTGACATTTTTGCACTTGTGCCCATCCTTTTTTACAGGTCGCTCCAATGAACTGCAAAGAGCAAAAAAATGAAGGGCGAAAGAGGGATCCAGGTTTTTATATCTACACTTCAGCCTACCAACCCTCTGGCTGTCTCTCTGTCAGTATGTCTTACCCTGTAAGACAGACATCTGTCTCTCAATCTCTCTCCATCCCAGTGGTTCTCAACATGTGGGTCGGGACCCCCAGGGATGTCCCCAAATTATTTTGGGGGGGTCCCCAGATGATTGGCTTAATGTGAAACACTATTATCTCACTCAACAGTAAACAAACCAACACAACGTTTAGGTGTATAGCATATTTCTAAAGTGACAATTTAAGGACTTTTTAATACCTCTGTGAAAATAGCCGATCTACATGCTCACAACGCCTCGCAACGCGAGGCGTTGTGAGCATGTAGATCGGCTATTTTCACTATAAAACCGTGATATACAAAATGTAATGCCTCAACTCTTAGTGCTCGTCAGAGTGGAGGGTCCACGGTTAAAATATGATTATTTTGGGGAGAACCACTGCTCTATCCTACCGACCCCTCTTCCCGTCTCTCTGCCAGTGTGTCTTACCCTGCAGACAGACATCTGGTTGGTGGTGAGCGTCCCCGTCTTGTCGGAGCAGATGACGGAGGTGCAGCCCAGGGTCTCCACGGAGGGCAGGCTGCGGACGATGGCGTTCTTGCGGGCCATGCGCCTGGTCCCCAGGGCCAGGCAGGTGGTGATGACCGCAGGCAGGCCTGCAGGAGACCAGGCAGCAACACATGACAGCTATATTAGATCAGCGGTTGTCAAAGTGGTGTAATTATTAGATAATAGCATCAGAATCAGTTTAAAACCCTGTTGCCTGACTGCCCCGTGGCAAGTCAATTAAACGTTCTAGGCAGGTGGAGTTTGCTTTCAGGTTGCCTGAAGGGCCACACTAGCGTGGGGAAGCAACTGTCTTTAGTTTGCTATAAACAAAAGATGGGCAGTGGAATTTAAAATAAGTCACATTGTATAGCGATTGAGATATTTGGAAGAAATATTGACCTATGTCCATATCTCAGTAATAACACATCCTCATAATTCAGTAAAAAAGGAGGAAAAAAAGTGTCAAAATGAACGATTATTCTGTCGACGATTCTACGATTTTTGGGCAAGTGGGCATGACCTTTGGGCAAGTAGACCATGATCTGTATTTGCTTGACAGGCAGCTGCCTCTGGAACCTTAGTATCAACCCATCTAAACTTTATATTGCATTCGTTTATCGTGATAAGTAACACTCACAATAATCGTATCGTGGAGATTTAAGTTTATCTTGAAATTATCCTCCGTCATGATCTGGGATCAATTCACCTTTTATTTGCCGAGCTGCATATCCGGTACCATTTAAACCCTCTATAATTGTTAAAATGGACCTGGAAATAAGTCTTTTTTTCACTCTCTACCAAAGCTCTTTGCCAAAAAATAGCCGATCTACAACGACGCATTGTGAGCTTGTAGATTGGCTATTTTCTGGCTAAATGAGACAGACAGACAGGGTAGGGTACCTTCCGGTATGGCAGCCACGGCTAGCGCCACGGCGATCTTGAAGTAGTAAACGGCGCCCCTCAGCCAGCTGCCTCCGTGGACGGGGTCGTTGAAGTGTCCCACGTTGATGGCCCACACCGCCACACAGATGACACTGATCACCTGAGACACCAGATGGACACCGGTTAGCACCATGTGCACTGTACTTTACTGTACAGCACGCACGACTGACGGACAGACAGACCATAAGGACAGATCCTATGGAGAGATACCATCGATGTTGAGACTGATTTATTCTTGGTTAGCACCATGTGGACTGTACTTTACTGTACAGCACACACGACTGACGGACGGACAGACAGACCATAAGGACAGATCCTATGGACAGATACCATCGATGTTGAGACTGATTTATTCTTGGTTGTGGACCATGTCGTGCTCAAGCTACTGAGCTTGTAGACAGGACTTTTCGATATGTTACACTGCCGTGCAACCAAGTATAAATCATGGCATATACTAAGGCTGGTCAATTAACCAAAAATATAATGAAAAAGATGTTTAGAACCAATAACCAACTTAATCTTGCTCATGTAGGTTAATTGAATAATTGAGAAGCATTCTTTTCCCCTTATATATCACAAATAGACACGGAAAAATTCGAATATATATATATTTTTTTTACAATCGATTAAATCGATTAGTCTCATTATACTTAACCCTACTTAACCCTTACTTTGTTGTACAATGGTGGCATACAAAAATCCCCAAAACAGCTGCTCTACAGACTCACAATGTGTCGCGATTTGACACACTGTGACTCGTGAGCTTGTACCATCTGCTCTCTTACAATTTATTTTCCCCCCTTTCATAATCGTTATTAACCCATTTAGGCCTAGAATTATTGAATGCTTTAACCAGTGAAAAATAGCAGATATATGAAAATGTGTGCAAATCTTTGAATATATGTATTTTCAAAGCGAACGGTTGTAACTAAAATTTTGCTTCTGGGTGGTCCCTGGAACTAGATATTTTGAAAGGGTCAAATAAATATCATTTTGGGGGTCCTTCACATGAAAAGGTTTGAGAACCACTGACATAGTAGTCTCTCAAGAACAGACTAACTGAGCTCCAGTCAAGTGAAAAGGACCTTTTCTTTGACGATGGCTGGCCAGATTGCTGACATAGAAACATAGTTTTTTTTTTCCAAAAATCGTAGAAGGATTCAAAAGACACTTATAGAATCGGGTCAACATTCTAATTTTCACAAAAATAGCAGATCTACAAGCTCGCAGCGCGGCACTCGGTGCCGCGCTGTGAGCTTGAATATCTGCTATTTTTTTTATATTTAAGGCTCTCCAGATGCCTAACCTTGGAGAGTTGTTCTCCAAACTGGTCCAGTTTCTGCTGCAGGGGCGTCCTCTCTGGGTCCGTGGCCGCCATCTCGTCTCGGATCTTCCCGATCTCCGTCTGCACCCCCGTCGCCACCACCACCCCGATGGCCCGTCCCGCCGCGATGTTGGTGCCCTGCGATTGGTCAAAACAAAGTAACCGACCACCACTTTAATGATGAAGTCTGACAAGTCTATTATAGACTCCCATTGCCACAGAAAAGACATGTTGGAGTTAAATATGTGAAAAGAAAACCGGCGAGTCTATATGGTGACTATTTCCTGGTCCACTTAAATTCAGTTAAGTGAGAATATTTGAGAACGGTGTGTGTGTGTGTGTGTGTGTGTGTGTGTGTGTGTGTGTGTGTGTGTGTGGTTTTTTACATCTTATCTCAATATATTTCACATTTTAGTCAACAACGACATTATATAGTGACATGCATGACAAATATTCAGGAAAAACTAAAGAAAATGGTATTAACAACCCCTAACAAACAAAAAAAAATATTGATTATAAAAAGGTTTAACAGGATTTCGTTATTCAGTATTTGGTACCACGTTTAACACATCATCAATGATGACATTTGGCCTCACAAGTATTAGTAACTCTCTCTCTCTCTCTCTCTCTCTCTCTCTCTCTCTCTCACACACACACACACACACACACTCACCCCCCCACCCCACACACACACACACACAGAGGGCTATGACTCACAGAGAAGAGCATGTTCTTCTTGTCCTGGTTGACGGCTCGGGGGTCTGGCACGGGGTCAGTGTGTTTGAGCACGGAGACGGACTCCCCCGTCAGAATGGACTGGTCCACGCGCAGGGTGGTGGAGCGGATGGAAGTCAGCCTGATGTCAGCAGGGACCTTATCACCAACTGGGGGGGAGGGGGAGGACAATGACAACATAGCGTGAGAATATATACAGTTAAATCCTCAGTAGCGTTTATATTACGTTTCGTTCGTAGCTGCGAGCTTTACATCTGCATTTTTTGAAGTTTTTTGAAAAGTTGGCACGGAAAAGTTTGAGATCTATTTATTTAGAAGGCATTTGTTAATCCCCCTCAGGTCTGCTACTGGACAAGTTTGACGAGTTTCGTGTTTTGCGCTGGATTGCGCTGTTTTCTAGCCTATGGTTCACCAATTATTTTCCGATTCTAATGGACACGTCGATGGTGTAACCGGAACAAAAAAGCTATTACTTTTTTTTTTGGAATTAGAAAAAATATGTATGTGTATGTGGCGACGAGCTGGACGCAAGATTGAAGCAGAAGCCTCTCTTTCAAATGGATGGTCGCGTCTGGACAAGGGTGTCTTTTGAATACTCTGTTCGTGGAAGTCATATCTCATAATATATTTTTAATAAATTAAACTTGATTATAAAATAGAACTCCATTGGTTGCCCTGACAAAGCATAATGGGGTCGGGGACGGGGTGTTGTGGGAACAGCTGTGACGATGGCCCTTTGATCATTTTGTGGCGATGATGACGACCCAGAAAACGTACAGCATGGCTCTGGCCATAAACATTAATGCGAACGCTGCAATATGATTGGCTCAGAGAGGATCACATACAGAGGGAATAACTGTGCCATTGAGACAATAAAAAATGACTTCTCTGGTGTTTTTTCAACTGTGAGCCGTGTCAGTGAGTTCCCATGCTCTTACAGACCACAACATTTACTATAGTACACACGCGCGCACACACACAGAGATAAAATCAAGTTACACACACAAACGTGCATACACAAAGGCAAGGCAACTCATAATAAATACAGTACATTTAAGCCCTCAAACACGCCCAAATTGACCACATGACCCGTGAAGAATGACATGTACACACACCCACACAGGTATTCATACGTAGCATACACAAACATAGTTATAAATAGATCACAAATGCACAGATTATACACATATATTGAGCATGGATCACATACAGTACAATGCACACACGTTTGCCTTGATACACTGACGCACACACACGCACGCACGCACGCACACACACACACACACACACACACACACACACACACACACACACACACACACACACACACACACACACACACACACACACACACACACACACACACACACACACACACACACACACACACACACACACACACACACACACACACACACACACACACACACACACACACACACACATACTTAACTCTGAGAACCAGAGCTAACCCTATTTCCTCTCCATATAGAGCCATAAATAGCATTGCGTATCTGGAGGATTCAGTTTTCTTTCTTTTTTTTTTTTCATTACTAGGCCAAGGGTGTGTGTGTGTGTGTGTGTGTGTGTGTGTGTGTGTGTGTGTGTGTGTGTGTGTGTGTGCGTGCGTGCGTGCGTGCGTGCGTGCGTGCGTGCGTGCGTGCGTGCACCAAGTTGCTAGCCTACACCGCAGTCAGATCTGGAGTGTAAATTGAACTCTGAGTGTGTTAGAATGGGACCCTTTCGGGTCCATCTGTCCGCTCTCAGGAGATTAAATGAACATTTTGCTGTGTAAGAGTGACGGTGTTTGAGGCGGCCCAGCTGGACTGATGTTGATCAGTGGAAATAGCTGACCTCCACACGCTGGCTCACACGGAAAACTACTGAACAACTTGAGTGTTACTCATTTCAAATTGCCCAACGCTAACAGAGGACCTCCCCTCGGCACCATGTACTGTACACACAACCCGCGATGTCCGGGTTCATGTCGGTTGTTACGTCACCTCATCCGATCTCCCTATTTTTTTCTTCTTCTTCTTTTTGATCTCTTTCCTCGTACAATCTGATAAAGTTAAACCGCCAAAGTGATTTGTGATAAACTGCGAGCTGTTTGTGCTTGAAACATTTTGGAAAAACAGACGGGGTCCTAATGTGCGATTTGTTAAACAGTATGAAAAAGGAGTCTCCCCACACACTCGCACCGATTCCTAAACCATTAACACAATATGTAAAATGATGTTTTAGCAATATTGTTCCTGCTGCTCTACATACTGCCAACCAAGTGAAGAAATCACAGACTGAGGCTTTTATACAAACAATATCCGAGACTATTAAGATTTCTTTCTTTTTTGGACCAGTAGGCCAGCGAGCTCCCAGACTATTAAGATTTGATGGAAAATGCCTCATAAAAAATAGATCATAGAAAATGAACATAATAGTTTGACCACTACAAATAATAACCGAATACCGCCTACTGTATCCACAAGCTCTCGGGGGGGTTGCTTGTAGGCTCAGGCTGTTTTTGCTGTGCAACATGCTGGATGTTGGATTCATTCCATAGAAGACAGCATGTCTTCCATGGAATGAATCAGTCGTGGCGACTGAGACTTTTAATCCATGCAGACTTCAAAGTGTCTAAGCTCACAATGTGACACGTTGTGAGCTTATATGCCGGCTATGTTCGGTCTGCAATGATAGAGCATACGACAGAGCAGGAATAAGGCACAACTGAGACCAAGAGTCTAGAATAGAACTGAACAGTCAGATGAAATAGTCCCAGGCACACACATCGACACACTGCTGGCCTGGCCTGGAATCGAACCTGCGACAACCAGGGCCCTCTGGCTTCCCGGAAGAGATCACTAACCACTCAGCTATAGTCGCAAACTCAACACAAACTTAATGGTTTCTGTTTTGTGACATCAAGTACTTAGCGGCATGAGCTGTCATTGATCCAGATTTGAGGGGACATATTCATACACAGAGGCATGTAAATACTCAAGAGGCCAGACCGCAAACAAGAATAGCAGCTTGCATTGATTCATTCTAACAATTCAATCGTCGTTTTCATTGTTTTGTTGCATTACAAAAAAAAAACACACACACAAAAATGCATGTCAGGTCCTTATTGCGACCATAGGTCGCAGTTTAGTATGTGAACCGTCACAGCTTGACCGTATCTCTGTCTGTCTGTCTATAACGCCTGACACTGTGGTTCCCCTGACACATCACTGTGACATCACAGGTGACATCACAGTGATGTCAGATACTCAGAGCAGGGATCTCCATATATGGGCATACAACCACTCTAGCAGAATTCCTTTTATACCCATATATGGAGATCCCTGAAGTCATCAATATTAAGCCCATTTCTCACAGGACTTCAAATAGGAATGCCCATACATGGAGGAAGACAGCCAATATCTGTGTGGCTGGTTCAGACAGGGATCTCCATGTATGGGCATAAAAGGGATTTTATGTATGATGTCAGATGTGATAGACATCACAGGATTTTCACGTAACGAATAACTGAGTAAGCATGTTTGGGGCCTCACAGCCTATCTCCATGGATCTCCATGTATGGGTACCAGGGTTCTCCATGTATGGGTAACTGGTCCGATATACATCGCTGCCCAGATGGCCAAGACATGGCCCGACCTCGCTTGTCGCCCTGAGGCGTCTTACTAGTTAAAGTTGTGTATGTGATAAGCCCAGGGAAGCAGTTCTCATCAGGTCAGAGAGATCTGAGGATAAACACCAACAGCATTTCCTAGAGAGGCAGTTTGTGTTGTGTGTGTGTGAGATCTGACTGGGTTTCCATGACGATAACTGATAGAGGAGGAGGCAGCATGCAGATTAAAGCACTGAACTGCCAGGGAGAACTAAACAAAGACAATGTTATTTCAACGGTGTCTAAACAAGCCGGCCCGAGGCTGAGCCAGCCATCGAAACACGCACACACACGCGCACACGCACACACACACACACACACACACACACACACACACACTCTTCTGGATTCCAAACAACCTGGGCAGCTCAGAGCGCTGCTGTGGATATCAGAGGCTAGGGATGCTCCGATCACGTTTTTGGAGGCCGATTTTATTTTTCATGATCTGCCGATACCGATACCGATTTATTTTCAAAGGAAAATATTTAACCTCTGTTATAGATGATTATTGATTAATTACGTATTGAGATCACTTATTATGTTAATTAAACATAGTTTTATTATAGAAACAGGAATTCAAAAATATTTAAACTAATATTCATGGGTTGCCTTTGTAGTCCTAAACTGGACATATTGAGGACCAACACAGGTGTTCAATTTGTCTGATTGGCATAGAACCAATGTTCTATGTTAATCAAAACACCTGTGTTGGTCCTCAAAATGGCTGGTGTAGGACTACAAATGCAACCCATGAATACCTAACAAAGGAAGACTGCAGTTGCATTATTGCACATAATCAAAATGTATTAATTTTACCCCCATTTTAAGACCCCTTCTGAGGGTCCACACCACCAGGATTTTGCCTACCTTTAACGTGGGCGCGCGCGCGCGAATCCATTGCGCGATGGTTCACCGATTCCATTCACAATACGATCCATTCACGGTAAGCTACAAAACCCAACAGCCTGCCATTTCCCAAAGCGAAACCGATTGAGCCCAGCGTGGGTGTTGCATAACATTATACCGGATGGGATTTCGGCAGACAGGATACAGGCGTTGTTGTCCCGCCCCCCCATTTCCGTTTTGGAAGATCTGGATCCGGTTTTTGTGAATAGGGCCCTTCCATAGAGCGCTATGGACGGCGAATCGGCGATCATACTTTTTTGTTTTATAGTTATTAAAGCTAATTGATAACTCGTCATACTCGTCATAAGCAGAGTGGACCCATAGATATAGCTTGTCAAACTCGTCATAAGCAGGGGACGAGTTAATAATATTAGGCCTGCCCAGTGGTGGAAAAAATACTCTGTAGATCTATATACTCTGTTACAAGTACAAGTCCAGAAAAGTAAAAGTGCATCAAAAAGATTATAAAAGGTCGGTTTTTCGGATCGGTGACGGCCGATCACCGATCACGTCATTAATTGAATAAATCGGCCACCGATCGATCGGAGCATCCCTATCAGAGGCATTACATTAAGGCTGGGATCATTTAGTTACTAACAGCTGTTTTCGGCCACAGGACTGTAGCCATCTACAGCAGGGGTCTTCAACGTTTTCAGGCCAACGACCCCTTAGCTGAGAGAGAGATGAAGCAGGGACCCCCAGATTCCATATAGTTTCATCGTTTGACAGCACAGTCATCAGTGTATTTTGGATTCATGTCAGTTTGTGTTTTCAGATATGTAACCACTTGAACCGTCGATACTTAATAAACTTGACCTTTCACTCTGTACTTAAGTGTGCTCTTTTTTCCCCCTCTACACCAAACCTCTTTGCCGAAAATAGCCGGCCTTGTGAGCTTGTAGATCTGCTATTTTTGGCTAAAGTTCTCAGAAAAATGTTTTCCATCACACAAAGATTTGAAGGACCCCCTGTAGTAACTCTGAGGACCCCTAGGAGTCCCGGACCCCCTGTTGAAGACCTCTGATCTACAGTATAGGCAATAGATTAGATATGTTTTCTGAGATAGTATTTTTAATTTGGTTTTGTTTTGCTTTTTACAGTGACATTCTAGTGAACGGTAAAAGACTACTTACAGTACATCATCTAGAATAGAGAAAGGTGTATATTATGCAGGTGGGAGGATGTTTAAGTGTCATATGATCTTATAGACACATCCGTTCTTCCACATCATGGATGTAGGTGTTGAGGGAAGAGGGATGCATACAATGCTGCAAGGTATCTGCAATGCAGGGATGCAGCTCTGCTTTGAAATTAACTTCACATCTTCCATTCCCAGTAGTGGCCGACAGCCGTGTAGAGTGCACTCGCTGTGCTCCACTGTCTGTGCCCGTTTGACTCGCCTCCAGAGCTCCATAAGTTACCTGTGACATGTGTTTACACACAAGACAAGCTTAACCCATTTAGGCCTAGAATGATTGAATGCTTTAACCAGTGAAAAATAGCAGATATACAAGCTCACAGCGCGCTGCGAGCTTGTAGATCTGCTATTTTTTTGAAAAAGTTGTGAAAATGTGTGCAAATCTTTGAAGATATGTATTTTCAAAGTGAACGTTTGTAACTCAAAATTTTGCTTCTGGGTGGTCCCTGGAACTAGATATTTTGAGATGCAGGTCCATGGCATTTTGGGGGTCCTTCACATGAAAAGGTTTGAGAACCACTGACATAGTAGTCTCTCAAGAACAGACTAACTGAGCTCCAGTTAAGTGAAAAGGACCTTTTCTTTGACGATGGCCGGCCAGATTGCTGACATAGAAACATAGGTTTTTCAAAAAAACCTTAGAAGGATTCAAAAGACACTTATAGAATCGGGTCAAAATTCTAATTTTCACGATAAAAAAAAAAAATAGCAGATCTACAAGCTCGCAGCGCGGCACTCGGTGCCGCGCTGTGAGCTTGTATATCTGCTATTTTTCAATAGTTAAAGCATAAAATAATGATACACTAAATGTGTACCCGTTCTGAATGGGCTAATGTGGCCGCTTCAGTAATGAGTGTCTGGGGTTGTTTCTTTTTTACGGTGGTCCAGTCGGTGGACCAAGCGTCATATTGCTCATCTCTCAATCAGCCTATTTTAGGACTGTACTGTTCAGTACAGTAGGGCCATTTTTATCTGCAGATTATTTATGAACCCGAGGAGACAAACTGGGCCAGGGTGACTATACAGTATGTAGCGCCGGCCCCCGGTGGATTCTTCCATCCCGACAATGGCGTTAAGGCGTCCCCGATTTGAGGCATGTGACAACGGATTATCTGCCCAAATGATCCTGTAGTGTGAGGGGGTTCACAGACATAATCTTAACTCATTCTTTGCCAATCACGTCTTTCCTTGTTTTTTGTTTGTTTTCCCCCACTGAAAACTCATACTGCCAATCACTTGTTTTCACTGATTTGTTATTGTCATTATTGATTTAATTGTATTTAATATTATATATTATTATGTGTGTGTGTGTGTGTGTGTGTGGGGGGGGGGGGGGGGGGGGGGGGGGGGGGGGGGTAATATATTATACATGCACATATAAAGAGCTCCATTTAGTGTAAGACCATTGCAGCCAGTCACACAGGATCCACCAGATGACGTGATCGCAAATTCTCAGGCTCTGTCCACTTCCTTTGGAAAAAGGCCTTTTTCTTCACTCACTGAATTCTTTTTTTAATTTTTTTTTGTTGTTGGCCGTAGGGAGAAGTTGGGTCAATATCAAATTGCGGGTGTTTTCCAGACCGTCTGTGTCCGAGACATCACTGTCAACTAAGTTACCCATTACAAAATCCCTCCCAAGGAGGTGTGTTATTTCTAAATCACATGAACTGCTCCACCTGATGTCATTTACTCCTGATGAAAAGTCTGGAAAGACTCCAAGGCATGTTCTTTCTCCCCTGTCTTAGGTTATTTAATATAAAGTAGTGTGTGAGTCAAGGGTGTATTTATCACATGTCAACAGTGTTACTACAATTTTGTTATAAATAACTTTCAAATTAAAATTCTTCGATTGTATATCTAATATTTTAATCTTTCTGTAAAAATGCCATGTGGTGTATGGTGATAGGCAGCCATGTTGATTTTTGACCTGAAAACAGCACATTTTGTCAACTACCGGTATGTTACTAAATTACCCTGTAAAGTTAAACTTAATGGACAAAGAGTAACATAGTCGACAAAAAGTCAACTAAGTTACTGTCCAAAAACTCCCGCAATTTGATATTGACCCAGTTAGTATCAAAACCTCATGTCAGACAGTCAGTCAGTCACACCTCGTCACGCTCCATATATGTCCGTCCTTTTCCCTTTTATGCCCATATATGGAGATCCCTGATGTCATCAATATTAAGCCTGTATCTGTGAAAGCCCATATATGGACATATTGTGTCAGACTCATGTGCTCTCAGCGCGACCTCACCCTTAGGGCGAGGTCGCTTCTCGCCCTTAGGGCATCTTACTAGTGTATGTACTCTGGATGTGAATGAGTTAACCAGGGATGGGTGGGGGGTGGAGGGGGTCATTTCGGTATCCCAATTACCTCACATATACGTTACGTTGCATCATGACGCACTGTGACCTTATACTATAGATCTACTATTTACGTATGAATGAAGCATCCAAGTCTTTCATTACCTGCTACTTCGACGATGTCTCCAGGGACGATGTCCCGGGCCCTGACTCTCTGCACGCTCTCTCTTGTCCTGCCGGTAGACCTTGCCCATCTCCGGCTCGTACTCTTCAGGGCCTCGATGGCGTTCTCCGCATTACGCTCCTGGCAGACAAACACACACACACACAAACAAGTGGTTGACTCATTTTATAAATGAACCAATCCAAATGGGACGACAAGCTGCAATCCATTTAGCTAATGAGGGAGCGATCATTCTTAATGACTTTGTAATAATGGACGAGATGACTTCACAGCACCAGAAGGGTTTACACGTTTCAATTTTCAATCGATCTGTTGAATTGACCATCTCCCCCCCAACCCCCAAGCAGTTTGTGACCATTTTTCTGGCATTTGTAATGCCATTTGTATGTCACTACATACTGTACCTAATGCCCTAGCCCTGACTCCATCCTGTATCTCTTACGATAAGTGACATTTTGTAGCCTGTCAGGGAAAGAAATGAATTAAATAAGAACATCTCTCAGTCCTGACTGAATATAAATGAGAGTTAAGAAGAGAAGACATTCTTGTTCTCTGGTTGTTGTTTTTTCTTTTTCCGTCTAAGTGTTTTTTCTGTCCATATATCTTTCGTCATGGCAGTTTGTTGTTTGAAAATAAAAATAAAGTTTAAATAAAAAGAAGAGCAGACATTTGCCTCCACTTGTACCGCGATGACTGACATCCGACGACAAAAGAATAAAAAGGAAAATAAACATCTGTGGATGCCTAGCAAAGAAAATGATTTAGATTATTTAACCACACGAACCCCAACCAACATTTAAAATAAACAAGTTTATTTCTGGCTACTGTTCTTGAGAGACTACTATGTCAGTGGTTCTCAAACTTTTTCATGTGAAGGACCCCCAAAATGAAATGTATTAGGCCACGGACCCCCATCTCAAAATATTTCGTTCCAGGCACCAGCCAGAAGCAAAATTTGAGTTACAAACGTTTGCTTTAAAAATACGTATTCAAAGATTTGCACACATTTTCACGACCGCAGCGCGGCACTCGGTGCCACACTGTGAGCTTGTATATCTGCTATTTTTCACTAGTTAAAGCATTAAATAATTCTAGGCCTAAATGGGTTTTAAGAGGTTACTATGCTCTCCACAGTGCATGTTCAAACCCAAGAGCATTCCATTCTTCAGATAAGGAGTTTCAACTCCCAACCCCCTCCTCACACTGCCCATGGGGGTATAGTGACATTGTGCGTATTCTTTTTCTAAACTTACCAAACTTTAGCTCTGGCCCTTTCCTTTATGTGAACCTAGAAAATGTCCCCATATGGTCAAGCACTTCTGGCTTTACTATACTTGCAGGGACTTCTTGGTAGCTTACAGTAGCACTTGCCCTAAGCCTCGACAACCTTGCAGGCCTTATGCAAAGGCTACAATGTAAGTGTGCATGTTATGTAGACTGTTGCCGGGTCATTGTTGACATGGCATATATAGTTTTTGGTTATTCTACTGTTAAAGCTATACTGTGTAAGTTGCTCAACTAGTGGTCAGTAGCGTTATAGCAAACCGCGGTCGCGTCTGTTTTTTTCGGCCGTTTTTTCGCCGCGGACCGGGCCTTCAAGACCACCGCGTCCGCCTCGCCTCGCCGAGACCTATCCATAGAGGTCTTTCGTGTCCCTCTACGAGCCTCGGTTGGGGAGCTACATGCTAAACTCCTAGCCCAGTGTAAACACTGCAGTGTACTTCCTGAAAAGCTCGGCAGTGTATGATCTGGGCTTTAGGGAGACACGTGTACAGAATGATGCATATGACGTAATTTTGCCGGGAAAAACAGCCCCGGTCACGGCCACCAGGGCTCAGTAGAACACATATAAAGAAAAGGCTTTGGGAGCTGAAATGAACAGAGTGGGTGTTTTAAAACTTTAGCGATTTAATAATTAGGACAATTTTAAGATTTGTTTTATTAAAAAAGTTACATAGTATAGCTTTAAAATAATGATAGGTTGCAGGGGTTGACACTAAGGTCTCAGTGGCACTTGCCCATCGGGCAAGTACAGGTCATGTTCTACTTGCCCAAAGGTCATGCCCACTTGCCCGAAAAGTAAACCGTCCATTATAGCAGGATTAAACACTTATTTCTTTACTTTCTGGGGCTGTGTGCCAAGACATTTCATACGTCCAAATCCAAATACCTACATAGCTACAATTGAATATATCTGTGGTTTCAAACGTTATTTTATATTTTTAAGTGTAGCAACATTAAAAAACAGCACATTATAGGTAAACAGTGCTCTTATTTTACATTCTACAGACCAGAAGACAGGGCTGGTGTTTAGACAGATATCTGGTGTTGTGTTTATAGACGGTTACCTCCCCTCTCAAATGAGCACTTGCCCAGTTGGGCAACCTGAAAGCAAACTTCACCTGCCCCAAAGTTTTATTTACCTGCCTGCCTGTCAAGGCCTGGGTTGGGGCCCCATCTCTCCCCCCCATTTCCTGTCAGTACTGTCCTTTCAATGAAGGCATAAAAAAAATCTTGAAAAAAACCTTGTGCTGTCATTGCATATTGTGACACTTGCTTTGGCAATGTAAACGCATGTTTTCTCATGCCAATAAAGCTCCTTTGAATTGAATTGAATTACATATTGTGAAACACTCTGGATAAAGAGCGTCTGCTAAATGCCTAAATTGTAAAACCTGGTACACCCACACCCACACCCACACACACACACACACACACACACACACACGACACTCACTGACCTGCCATACTCCTACAATGGCATTGGCGATGAGGATGAGGAGAATGACGAAGGGTTCAACGAAGGCTGTGATGGTGCCCTCTCCTTCTTCAAACCACGCCAGGGTCTGCAAACACGTTAAGGCATGAAGGACATGTGTGTGAATCTCAATGTTTTATATAACATACGGTACATTCAGGATAAATATACACCACAGCCCGTACATGTGTGGGCTGTACATGTGGACAGCATGTGCACATATACGATATGTGTTTGTATGTTGGTGTAGCGTGTGTATTTGAGTGGGATTGTGCATGTGCATGCGTGTGTGTGTGTGTGTGTGTGTGTGTGTGTGTGTACTCACAAAGGAGATGCATGCTGCCAGCAGCAAGATGCGAACCAACAGATCCTCAAACTGCTCCATGACGAGCGACCAAAGTGACTTCCCTGCGCGCACACACACACACACACACACACACACACACACACACACACACACACACACACACACACACACACACACACACACACACACACACACACACACACACACACACACACACACACACACACACACACACACACACACACACACACACACACACACACACACACACACAGGATGGACAGGATGAAAATAAAGAAAAAGAAAGAAAGAAAGAAATTTGCCTAAATTGAACTAAGCTCCTCCCAGCTAATTTGGATATCATTAGCATATTTAACGTACAAAGGAACACATGTTTTAATGCCATCTTTTGCTGGGTTCTTTACGAGGAGGCAGAGTCTTAATTAAGTAGCACGCACGCTCACACGAACACACTTTGTTTATTTATTTGAAAGAAAGAAAGAAAGAAAGAAAGAAAGAAAGAAAGAAAACAAAAAAACAAGGGGCTACAGAAAACCAATAACAGCCACAGGAAAAAACTAAGTGCAACAGGTAGGACTGAAAGAGAGAGAGAATAACTCACCTTCTTCCGCTGGTAACTCTGTGAAAGAAAGGAAGAGATAAGCATAAACAAGAGGTCACACAATAATCACATTATTCATATCTACTGTACAAACCAGGTTTTGTCCTTCCATGTTGTGAAGAAATGAATATTGTCCAAAGTGTCTGGGTCACAATGTCCTGCTACTGGACAGCTAGCTGATACAATTAGCTCACCCAGGGGCTGGACAGTAATATTGAATTTTCCATTAGACATAATTCAGTGAATAGTTCAATACAATGATATAAAAACGAAAAGATATAAAAAAGATTATGTTTATAATGGACATACTGTATACAATCTCTGCATTTATTGTGTTAGAAAAACATATACGTAACATGTAAGTAATTACATTTAAATGACTGTTATACAGTGCAGGCACTTGCCAGTGAGACGCCAGAGACATCTCTGACAGTGTTAAGACGGAAGAACTACAATTTAAAGGGATATTCCACTTTAAAAAAAAACCTTTGGTCATATTATCGTCTAATCAGTCTTTGTGAACACCCTGGACAGATTTAAAATTCCTTGATTCAATATTTAGATATATGATAATTTGATATTCATTTTATCAGACAGCCCCATCCACTTCAAACTCCATTTTAACCATGTAAAAGTCATTTAAAACACACATTCTTTTTTCTGGTGACTCAAACTACCCTCCTGGCCGTGTTTTTTTTATAATGTTTTTCATTAACACTTATGTTGCAATGATTTTTTCTCTTCAATGTCTCGCGTTGCCATGGTTACCATAGACTTCCATGTAATTGTGCAATTGTGTAAAAAGTGCACGCCCATGCCTAGATGATGCACCACGTGTGTAGATGCTGTTCACAGCTTTCAAACAAAAAGATCCGCTTGGAAATCCGTTCAGGCATTCATGATTTATGGGCCATTATGTTTTCTTCAGATGTAAACAAACATGGCTGCCATGTTTGAAAGAATGGGTTGGTATGGGGGTTAAACATGCAATTTCGCGATCGCGATCATGCCTAATACATTTCTGGAGGTCCAAAAAAAATTTTTGAAAAAAAAAATTTTGAAAAAAAAAAAAAAAAAAAAAAATTCAAAAACGGCCCAAACTCGGGAAACTCGGGGTTGGCACAGCGTTGGTATCAATACAAACTCGGGAAACTCGGGGTTGGCACCAGATGTGTTAATTAAAAAGATTTTTTTTATTGTATTATGTTTTTCCATTTTCCCAAAATATTATTAAAAATACATGAACAAAGGCCAGCTCACATATTAGGAGGGTAGTTTGAGTCACCAAAAAAAGAATCTGTGTTTTAAATGACCAAAAAGTTATTTTGAAAGTGAAATATCCCTTGGCGTCAGGTTGCCTTAACTTCATTCAGCTACTGCATCATGGCAAACAAGAGGCATTTGGCTCCAATGATTCCCCCGGATAACTTCATAAGGGACATAATGGCAGTTTTCCAGTCCGCGTCTGTGATTGACTGCCTCGCGTTCAAAGCCGCGGTAAGATGCTCTTTAAGCACACACCTGTGAGTGCTTTACGAATATTACTCTTCTCAGCGTTGTGCCATAACAACACTCCTTAGTTAGCCGTTCTGAATCAAATTTGTCGAAGCATACATCGTGCTGCTTAGCAGAAATGGGAATCCTAAAATATGTTTTAAAGACAGCCACAGGACGGCTTCCTTTCTCTGCTTTCGGGTGGTGTAGTTTCAGACTCTATAGGGCAGGGGTGGGCAACTTTGATGATGGAGAGGGCACTATATTTCCACCTTCACTCCAGAGGGCCACAATGCATATTGCTACATCTCATACAAAAGCAGCAAAAATATCAGATCTACAAGCTCAAAACGCGTCACAGTGGGACGCATTTTGAGGAATCCTAGAAATCCTACAAATTGTATTTCATTTCAAATGCATTTAGTTATAATCATGTTAACACATATGGTGCCAACCCCGAGTTTCCCGAGTTTGTATTGGTACTAGTGCTGTGCCAACCCCGAGTTTCCCGAGTTTGGGCCGTTTTTGAAAAAAAATATATATATTTTTTTTCAAAATATTTTTTTTCAAAAAAAATTTTTGGACCTCCAGAAATGTTTTAGGCATGATCGCGATCGCGAAATTGCATGTTTAACCCCCATACCAACCCATTCTTTCAAACATGGCTGTTTGTTTACATCTGAAGAAAACATAATGGCTGATAAATCATGAATGCCTGCACGGATTTCCAAGCGGATTTTTTTGTTTGAAAGCTGTGAACAGCATCTACACACGTGGTGCATCATCTAGGCATGGGCGTGCACTTTTTACACACTTGCACAATTACATGGAAGTCTATGGTAACCATGGCAACGCGGGACATTGGCCGGAAAAAATCATTGCAACATAAGTGTTAACTTCATGAACTTAAATACAAATACGTTGGATATGAAAAAAAGACTAACATTTTAGTACTACTATACTAGTCATTAAGCTACTAAGATAGACTGAAGGAATTAAAACGGGTCATGTTTGCATGTTTGGAATTGGAAGAGCTGAAATCAATAATATATCAGTATTCTGATATTAACCTGCGGGCTGCATTAAGTGAAGGTGGGGGCCGCATGTGGCCCCCGGGCCGCCTGTTGCCCATGTATGCTATAGAGCACTGTTTCCCAAGCACTGGGTCGGGACCCATTTGTGGGTCACATTTTTATGGGTCACTTCCTTTTTGGTGTTTCTACATTTTGTTTTTAATTATTCCCAAAAAAGCAAAGTTGTTCATGAAATATTTGAATTAAAAAACAAATTCCATGAAGCGACAAACGCAATCTGCTATTTTCACTAGTTTGTGTGCAGGGGCAAATGTCTCATTTCTCATTTGGGTAATGGGCTAAAACGTTTGGGAACCACTGCTATATTATAGCATGCAGGGATTGTGGAGTAATTGTCTGGCGACGCGAGACTAGCCCTCCAGCTACATGCTACATGGCTACCCTACAGTAGGTCCCTAGCCTGTTGTGTTTAAGCACTGCAGGGACACAGACATTTCTTTCACCACCGCCTCAACCATCCCAAAATACTATTTTAACTCTCCCAATGTATGTGAACCAATACCCTCCCCAAAAATCTATATTTATAATGCATTAAATGAAATTACTACATTAGTCTAATTACGGTGAAATATGCTTTGTGAAAGCTTTTCCGCTTTCATATAGTGATTTGTGGCCATTCAAAAATTGCTGATTCATGATCTGGACAGCCTGCAGGCGGCAGGAGTAGAAGAGGGTGTAAGACTGTGAGTATCATATACGGCAATGGTTTTCAACCAGTGGTCCTTGAGGGGCTTCCAGGTGGTCCCCAGCTAAATGATGGAGAGCTGGTAACCAAATGGACCCTTATAGATGTTTAACTCCTGAGAGTAAATGCACCTTTATGGTTCCATTTACGCTTGCAAGAGCTAAATTATTGTTGAACATCCGCAACATTTAATTTACAAGTATTCACAATTATCGAATGTAGAAAATGTTTAATTTGATCAATGTTTGCCTGTTATCTCTCCTATGGCACTACATCAATAGAGCATGGAATTGTGGACAAACTATTATCCAATGATAAAATATTCTTTGAGTCTGAGAGTCTGGATCTCGTTAAATGGTGGTCCGTGGCTCAAATGCTGAATAAATAATGGTATGATAAGTAATGGCTTGATATGAAAAGGGTTGAAAACCACTGACATACGGTAAAAGAAACATTTACTTTATTTTAGATGCATGGGTGTTAGCAGAGTATTGAGTAACGGCAAATGGGAAGTGCGGAAGGCCATTTTGAGACAAGAGTTGGACCCTGTGGCTTGCAGAGAGGGAGACATTTAGTTGAGATGAGTTGAACCGTTAATGAGAGAGGTTAATAAAAAGACCATTATTGGAGTAAATACGCCTAGATCAGCTATATTTGGGTACGGTTGGGTGCAGCCCCCACAGTAGCATGTCTGTTCTCCATCTTGTTCTGCAGTGTTTAAAAGCAAATAGAACAGCGTGTTTGCAATTATGTTCTGAGGAGGATGATCAGTACTGCAGGTGGTAACTTTTATTAAGCATTCTGTAAATATTATATTTAGCATGGGTCTCTTACAGTGGTCTAAACGCCATGGGTTTGATCACCGTTTATGCAATGATAGCGATATGTGCAGTCGACTAAAAGAATAATAAATACATCCTCTAACTAACAGAGAGGATATTTATTCAGTCCCAAATACGTACTTTAATGTCCCCTGGACAACAGGACAGTTAGTCTCAACTCGAGCCCTAGCTGGTCACAGGGATGTTGGGCTTGTCTAGAGGGTTAGCCATGGAGGACTGGACAAAATGCATGTCTGACCACGTGGATCCAAACTCATGTCTCCCAACACGGATAACCAAAGACATTCACGACAATAGTACTAAAGGGGACTCTTCCCTAGACCAGTGGTTCTCCACTGGTGGTTAAGACATAAGTGGAGTGAAATATTGATATTATACTACAGGTAGTTCTTCTGACCAAGCATTTGGTTGGAATAGGCTCTCTAGCCGTACTGAAATGAACATGACAGCACACCTAGCTGTTAATAGAAGATTTGAGAACGGATTAATCACATTAGAAATATCATCGGTTGTGCAGCTGATTAGACAGACTGACAGAGTCTCTGCAGCAGCAGTGCTGTTACAACTGCAGTAGGCTAAGCGGCCATGCTATCGCAGTATGCACAGGAGGTTCACAGACGTAGTTGCTAAATCTGGCCGATGACCCGGTCATTAAAAGATTGGTTTAGGAATGCAACAAAAACGAAACAATCTCCATGGATTTAAGGAATAAAATTGCCTCCTGTGTTAACTGTGCATAGCTAGAATAGGATGGGTAGGTCCACACACCTGTATTTTAACGCACCAGTTATTATGGTACAGATATTTTCTGAGGTGGTACTTGGTGTAAAAAGGTTGAGAACCACTGACCTAGGCCCAGGAAGATGTTATGTTTTAAAGATTAGGGTGACTGGGTGGGTGGCTTTACTTTACAACATGCGGGAAAAATAATTAACCAGAGATCATGACACACAAATAATTGAGGATATACGTTGTTGAGAGAGCTGTGTGATTCTTGGACGTTCCCAGAAAAAACAGAAACATATTCACACATTTCTCCCACACACACACACACACAGGGTCACAGCGCTGTGTTGAGCGTGATACTTTTGTCCTTGTACTCATGTACCTGTACATTCTTAAAAGGGGACTTCTAGTCTTCTACTATATCTATATTGTGGTATTGATACTTTCACTTAAGTCAGTTCTTCTTCCACCACTGCCCCAGGCCTCTATACTAGGCCACTCTGCGCTAAATATCTTCGCCCCCAAAATAGCCTGTGAACTTGTAAACTGGCTATTTTGAGCAAATAGTCGTCCCATAATAGGGACACTAGGATTCATGTGGTATTAAAAAAAAGAATAGTTGGGCAACGTGTCATCATCTTCACGTACCGTTGGGTCCCCATCGCTCTCTGCTCTTCCTCAGATGCTCGCTGCTCAGGCCTGTGGTCTCGTTGACACCGAAGAACCCCAGGACCTCCTCCACCGTCTTGGTATGGGCATTGTCCATCACCTGGAACCCACCGGGGAGATGGAGGGATGTAGTAGGGAGACAGTAGTGGGGAAGGTGGAATAGAGAAAGGGGTTGGGAGGGAGAGAGAGAGGAGGGGAGGAAGAGAGGGGGAGGGGATGAAGGAGGGATGGAGGGGGAGAAAAGGAGGGAGAAGGAAAGGGAGAGGGCAGGGAGGAGGGGAGACAAAAAAAGAGAGAGAGAGAGAGAAGGGGGGGATATGAAGGAGGGATAGAGGGGGAGAAAAGGAGGAGAGGGCAGCGGGTAGAAACATATGTTTGAGGGGAGAGAGGTCAGTGACAAAAGGAGAGGGGGAGGGAGGGAGTGACAGAAAATGAAATGAGAGAGGGGGCGGTAGAGGGATAGAAAGGACCGGGGGCAACGAGAGAATGGATGACAAGAGGAAGGGGGAGGTGGTGGGAATGATGAGACCACGAGAGAGGAGAACAGGAAGAGGATGGAGGGAGGGAGGGCAGAAAATGATAGGGAGGATGAAGGAGTAGAGAGATATGGAGGAGAGGGGGGCAAAGATTAGGAACTATTGTCCTGTAAACGTTTATGGTGTGCACCTGTCATAATGTGAACATTACACACGGTTACACCACCTGGCGTGGCCATAATGACAAATCTACGGTAACCACTAGGGATGCACCGATGTCGCATTTCTGGCCCGATACCGATAATCGATGTCAACATTGCTATCATCATGGTCGATAACCGATATTTAACGATGTTGAATATCTGTATAGAAACAAGTTCAACTTTTGTCTTTTCTGATAAAAGGCATATAAGCACTGAATTTGAAAAAGCAAGGCATCTTCATTCCAATTGATCCCAACATAAACACCCTTTTGGAAGCTTCCCCAGAAAACACTGATCAAATCTTGCAGCCTTGATCCTCATCATAAAAGGCTTTTCCGGCCTTATGTTGTTTTGATGTCTGTTCGATACCGATATTGCATTTTAAGGCCAACATCTTCCTGATAGATACCGAAGTGATGATTAGTTGTCCACCCCTAGTAACCAGGCCACAAAACAAAATCTGTGCCTACACTAGAGACTCCCCCGCCCCCCTCCCCAGAGATATGAACCAGTAACTGGGGCTGTGAAGTCAAACATCGCTACTGTAATTGTGCCCCATCAGGGCTGCTTGTGCCAGTCTATCTATTTTAGGCAGCCTGCTTAGGGATATAAAAAAATTACTTTAGGCTGAATTATTCCCCATCCCTTCAGCAGTTAATGAAGGGTAATTTACTGTCCATGGGTCTGAAAAAGGAAGAGAGCAGTCATAATCCACCATCACAGACCATTAGCCCAAGTCTACTATCAGCCAGAATTCAGTTTTCTCATGTCCTGACTAGGGGTGCAACCAGGCCTGGAATATCATCATTTTAGGGGCAAGGCCACTTGGCCTTTGGCGTTGTCCATTGTTTGAGGGCACAAATGCCAGGGCAGGAAGGCCATCAAATAAAACAAGAGTTTAGTCAATTGAAAGAATTAATAAAATGTAAGGGTTAAGGAAGATTCTAAATGTAATATATGTAGACTATCTGCTGTGAAATAAATCAGTTATGGTATTTATAATCTGATCCATGCTCAGCCCTGAACCAATCGAAGATATTGGACTGGTTTAAAAATGGAGACTCAACAAAAGAGACTGGTGTCTACATGACAAGAAAGAGACAGAGGAGAAAGTGGTGCAGTCAGCTGGGGCATTAAGGCCACTGTGGCCTCAGGGCATGCCATTTTTTGGAGGGGCACAAGGCCAAACTGAGGGGCAACGACGGCCATGGCCTTCATGAAATTCCTGTCCTGGGTGCAACAGATATCGATTTAACCGATTATTGAAAATAAATGAAAATCAAATTAATAAAAATGTACAAGCTGAACTTGCACAATTTAAGGAGCTTGTAGATCTGCTTATACATATGTATGTATGTATGTATGTATGTAGCCTATGTATGCACATGTAAGCATTATGTATTGCTTGGATATTCGATTAATCGAAAAAGTGATCGATAGCATAATCAATAATTGCAGCCCTATAGCCCATGGTACTGATGCTTGTAAACACAGGTTATGGTGATCATGTATAGGCCCAATTGATGACTATTGGCTCCCTTTGCTGCATCGTGTACTTGTCGACAAAGCGACATCTTCCAGCATTAATCATAATATCAACATTAACCTCACAATAATATGAATAACAATGACGATGGTGTGACACATCATGATGCACCATCCATCTGAACAGACCGGCATTTTACAGATCACTGTGATGCTACTACAACACAGATTGTGTGGCTATAATGTATGTTCCAGTGGGCAGTGGATGTTGTTCATGTTCATATAATCATAATGGACAATCACTGTTTTAAAAAGATATAAAATAAAACAAACGAGGCAGATCGATGATGCTATATAGCTGCTATAGCATCGCAAGCTAACTGCCTGCTAATAGCAGACAGTGAGTGGGTTTTACTAGAAGTATCTGGCTCATATAATCCCAGTCTGTCACAGTCTGACAGACCCAGCCTGTATGACTGTGTCAGGCTACTTGTAGGCTGTATATATAGGCTATACTTACCACCGGTGTTATAGGGTTGTTATGTGTCGCTGGGAAACCTTTACTGTCGCACTATACTGATCAAAAACAAACAATTACAAAAAACTAAATGACCAAAAGCACCGTCTGACTGATGTAATATCCAGGCTGTTAGCTCGTCCACGCCGCAGTAAACCAACCAAGCAGCGTTTCTTTTAAATGACGGCTGCTGCCTCCGTTAACGTTACACCGATATGACTGGACATAATAAACATTTACTGCAACGACGCCGTCATGTTTTTAGCTTTAGTTTTTTTCCTCCGCCGCGACGAATTGTTATGTTAATAAAACAACGCCGGGTTAAACATTAAAGTGTGTATAGATAAGGCAGCAGTGGGTTGGTTGGTTGGTCGGTGATAATGAACGGTGATTTAACGGTGTTTGCTGTTTAGCGTCCTGTCCAGGGCTGCAGCACCAGCAGTGCAGGAAACCGTTGGACGCACGACGCACGACGACGTCAGGGCGTCGGGAAATAGCAGATCTACAAGCTCACAAAGCGTGGCGAAAGAGACGCGTCTTGAGCTTGTTGATCTGCTGTTTTATTAGCCTGATTCATTGCTAGCTTGGGATCAGTTCGGCTCGTAGGGTTGAAGATCCGGTCTAGGGCAGATACGGAAATCGACTATCTGCGCGCAGGTTTTAGAGAGCTGCTACCTTTAAATGCATTTAAAATCGGAGTTTTTATTTTTCTTATACTATTTAAATGATAAGTATTGAGGAAAAAAATCTAAAAACAATAGGCCTACTGCTATTTGTTCCAAACGCTTTATACCCTGTATATTTATACAGTGCGACATAGCTCTGTTTACTGTTGTACCCCTCAACTATATTGTGTTCTCCCTTTTCAACTGTTTTTATTACAATTTTGACACTTGCTTAGGCAATGTAAACATGTATGTATCCTTTGAATTGAATTGAGTTCAAAATGACCTGATACAGTAGGCGGGATCTAGGCCGGATATGGATATTGAGCAGTGAATAGAAACCCAGGGCTTTCCACTGGACTGACACCCGCAACAGTCAATCGCGTTGGGGGATTCTCTATTCAGTACCCATCTGAGCCATAGAGTATAAGATCTGAGCCTGTTTTGTCCAATGGCGGCACCATGCGTCTGCTGTCGCTCCACCATAGAGTTATGCGCTCCACATGTCAACCTTTAAGAGCCAATCAGCGTCCCGGTTGGACTGATTGGCAGCGCTGTGGACCAATCAGAGCAACGCGATGGTGTGAACCGCAAAGCCCCCCCTCCCCCTCCACCCATCTGTTGACAGATGGACGAATGACTGTCCAGGAAATAAACCTAAGGTCATAACCTCAAGAGAGAGTGTGTGCACATCACCAAAGTCAGACAGGCTGTCAAAGTTGAAGAAAGGAAATCGATTAAAGATTAATTGGACTTCAGTGCTGCACTGTTAAAACATGTTTTGCAATATGTGATGCAATATTACAATAATGTGTTGCTGTAGCTTTGGATAATGACTTCATTGCCACCTTGTGGAGATGCATAAGCAATACAATGAAACATTTGGATGCCTCACATTCAATGCCAATGCATTCATTGAAGTGTAAAGAAAAACACTTTGTGACCATGTCAGCTCTTATTAAAGATCATGTATATCTATCTAAATACATTGGTTTAATTTGAGTTTGTTCTAAAATAATTGTTTACTCTTGAATAGCATGTTATTTAAACAGATGTCAGATATCCTATACTATATAGGATGTACATTATGGTTTCAATGTACAGAGGATTATTTGTGATAGTTTTATTTGACTGATGCAAGCTTCTTGGACCTGGTTAACCTGTGATCCCAGTTTCTTGAGGCACTGCATTGTCTCTCTGCAAGATGTGATTACATTGCTTATTGTAGGTCTCTCCGGAGAAGGAGCGTCTGCTAAATGCCTTTTTGATTATTTTATTAGACAAAAATGGAGAACAGTACAAGTATAGTCAATACAATTGAAATCTGAAATGTAGTACAATGCGAGTACAGTTAAACACCCTGCCTAAAAGGAAAGCCCTCAGTATTTTTGTGAATGAATTATAAATGGCAAAATGTATAATATTGGAAGATAGAAATGTCATATCCATTCCAAATAGTAGTCTTCTGTATAAAATATGGACAAAGACTAAAACTAAGACATCTTCTCTATGGTTTTAGCTAGTTTTGTCAAAAATACCATTTCACTATTTCAACCTTGTTTAAATTATAAATTCAAGTTAACCAAAATGTTGCTGTTTGTTCATACCATGCAATCAGAAAAAGGCCAACATTTCACACTGCCCTCACCTCTATGAGTGATTAACAAATAAACCCTCTCGATTCTTTTTCTTCCAGTCAGACATTATTCTTTTCTTTTTTTAATAAAAACGTAGTGTGTATTTAAAAAGCAGAAGGACAAAAGGCATCTGTTGACATTCACTGGTTCATCTGTTGGTCTCTTCCGCCGGCGTTCCATCACAAGGCATAGTTATTCCATAAACTGTAAAACAAAGAGAATCAGAAAGAACTTTATTGTCACATCACAGGTTTACAGTTGTAAAACAGTGGGTGAAATTCTATTTTGTGCAAGCTCCATAGTTTTTGTTATTTCCATTAGAAAGGGAAAAAGCATTACGATTTACAACTTCAAATGCTACGATGAATCTCTATAGAGGGTGTGTGTGTGTGTGTGTGTGTGTGTGTGTGTGTGTGTGTGTGTGTGTGTGTGTGTGTGTGTGTGTGTGTGTGTGTGTGTGTGAGATTGAGTGAGTAGGCATGTAAGCGATTCTCATCACAAATGAAAACGTTATACTGTACACGTCAGGGTGTACTGGGGATCTGTAGGTGTTCACTACCTGAGAACGCTGGGGATCTATGTATGCGTGCATACGTGTGTAACATACATTGTAACATACCGGTACATACTATGTACACAGTGTGTGTGCGTATGTGTGTGCATGCGTGTGTGTGTGTGTGTGTGTGTGTGCTACCTCTGGGTGTACTCGGCATCAACACGAGTGCAGAGCAGCAGGGTTCTGATCTCCTCAGGGGGGTTCAGACCATGGAGCTGAGCTCTGTCCCACCTCTCCATCCTACTGATGCCTGGAGAGAGAGAGAGAGAGAGAGAGAGAGAAGGGAGATAGAACGTCACGATTGACGAGATGACATAATGTAGCATGCGTGACAATTTATTTTCTTTCTTTCTTTTTTTACGGGAGAAGATGGGGGGGGGGGGGGGGGGGGGGGGGGGGGGGCGGGGCGGCATACATAACTGAATGGTTAGGGAGCCCGCCTGGGGAGCCAGAGCCCCTGGTTGTCCCAGGTTAGATTCCAGGCCAGGGTAGCAATGTCGATGTGTGTCCCTGAGCAAGACTCTTAACCCCTAATTGCTCACGCGCTCCTTGTGGGCAGTATCAGCTGGGTTGGGCTGAAAATACTGAATTTCCCTCGCGGGAGGAAATAGGTATCTATTATTTCTGTGAATACAACTGACAAGTATTATTGTTGATGTTAAGGTATCTCCCTAAATAATTTTTGCCATCCATACGTTTTATAATACATAATTTACATATATATTATTATTAATTACCATAAATATGCTTTGTCTGCACATAGCATCAACTTAAATGGCGCAGCTGGCTCTCTGCTAACTCTAGCTCTCATTAGAAGATGTGTCTGTGTATTACCTGTGCACACAGTCCACCTTTCTCCCACAATGTCAGATGTACAGAATGTTGCATGCAATGTGCTACATAAATACATTTGTCCGGACTAAACTTGTATGGTGTGCCTTGTGTATCAACTGTGAAGACCTCCCATAGTGTTGGATGGATGTATATGATGTGCCTGTAGGTGTGTATTTATTATGCTATGATATATGATATGATTATGATATGATATGATATGATATGATATGATATGATATGATTTTTATTTCTTTAAAAAAAAAAAAAAATCATCCCATGATGTTGTAACCCATTTTCACCCAGTGCCAGTTGCCTATGTAATCCTAGGCTCTGCTCTCCCTCTGCCGTGCTTGGGGAGACAACGGACTGACCTCATGCTTCCTTCTATGCAAGAGGAGTCCAAGTTGCTTCTTTTCACCTGACAGTGGGGATTTCCCCGGTTTGGACGTAGCGCGTGGAAGGAACATGTTATTCCAACCAGTTCCTTTCCCCTCCACCAGGAGCCCCGGCTGGCCAGGGGGAGACCAGGATTACTGCATGTTTTTGTGAGGGTATCTACCCTAGGAGACACAGGGAGAACATGCAAACTCCACACAGAAAGGCCCTATCGCCAACCCCACCTAGGGTGCGGGCGCTCATATATGGTTTATTTCTTAATCCCAGAGGGGAAGCATGTTTTGCTACCTGAGAGAATACAAATACACAAACAAGAAACACTAACATACAGTACGAATTACATAACATTACACAACACAGTAAAAAAAGAAAAGAAAAAGAGAGCCTCCCAAAGCAGAGCTAGCGGTGTTCGCTAAGGAATTTAACAGCAGCAGGAACAAGGGACCTCCTCAGTCGCTCAGTAGAGCAACAAGGCCTCAAAAACCTGTTACTAAACGAGCTACGCAGGGCATCAAATACATTATAAAGAGGATGGCCTTTGATGGAAAGAATAGTGTTCAGTTTGGTCAATTTCTACCTCCTAAGTGAGATATACACCTTCTTCCTACTAAAGTTAACGACTAGTTCTTTGGTCTTTTCGACGTTGAGCTATGTAGAAAGTTGGCATCACACCAAAGGACGAATAAATCAAATTTTTATAGGAATATGTACATCACCATTGTTGATGAGACCGATGAGAGCAGTGTCATCAGAAAATGTCTGCATGTGACATCGCCTCACTATGCCTACAGTCTGCAGTACTGTACATTACCTGTGCATGGTCTATATGTACATTACCTGTGCAGGTATGTATGTATGTATGATGTTACCTGTGCAGGGTCCATATCTCCAGTCCAGGTCAAACTGTCTCAGCTTCTCCAGTTCCTTCTCTCGGTTTGACACAGTGTTGGCGTCAGCTTCTGATTGGTCAAAATACAATGCAAATCAGATGAATGATTGAACGAACAAACAAACAAACAAACTAATTCCATTGGGGGAGTTTGTCACTGTATATTTGGGCGCTATGGAGAACAGTTAGGAGGCGTTCGAAAATGCCCACACCGAGTGCATTCACATATTAGTTTGTATTGGCCTGTGGGTTCAGTGCTGGATTTTCGAACGCGCCCTTAGTTAGTGGCCTAGTGAATATTAAACAGGGGCTCCTTGGAATTCAACAATATTTAGAATCACTGAACTAGGCTGAACTAGCCTTTTTTGTTTTGTCTCAAAGGTCCAATCAGACTGTCGGGGTTAAACAATTACCTTATAAACAGATATATAACTTATACCAATAACCAAAATCTGTCTGGCCAATCGAAAAACACTTTAGAGCCTTTCTTTTTTATCAGTTTGATTATTTGCGTAGTTACTGCACGTTGGCTTTGGTAGGGCAGCAGAGCAAAGAGAAAAGGTGGTTAAAGTCACACACACACACACACACACACACACACACACACACACACACACACACACGCACGCACGCACGCACGCACGCACGCACGCACGCACGCACGAACGCACGCACGCATGTGTGCGTGCGTATAAATCGGGCTCAGCCCTATTAGCACGACTGGTTGTTCATTGGACTGGCGAGTGGGAGTCCCGGGTTCAATCCCCCGCTTCCGCGTATCACTACACTTGTAGCACACACACCTGGCTGTGGTGGTGGAGAGGGAGAGCTCTTCTCTATCTTGTCCTCTTTCCGTGATTTCTTCATTACCTTAAATGAATCTGTGATCAGGCGGCGACGCTTGGCTGTCATGGTTGCTCTGCAACACACACACACACACACACACAGGTTGGTGATCACAGTGTACTAACACTTTTATTCTGAACATATCGTATACTTCTATCTTCTTTTGTGATGTTAGTAGTATAGGATCTTTGTTACAATGTAATTAGATTGTAATAATTCATATTATACAGTATTATGTGTGCATCATTCATAAGCAACTTGAAGGGAGAAAAGCTATTCGGTTATTATCTGAACACAGGCATTAGAGAATCTCTAATACTGTTAGTGTTAATGCCTTCCTTGCTATGTATTGACCTACACAGATACCCCTATAGCCTACTCTCAAAGTGTGAGTTATACTGTTGCACATTAAACTATATACTATATATATTTCGCAAATTGCCTCAGCCTGCTTAATGTATGCAATCTTGCTGTTGTTGATATACAGACAATACTGTAACACAAGCCAAAATGTAGGCGTTCAAGTGATGAGTTATTAAACTATTGCCTATTTGTTTTTGGTTTATGCAAAAATATGTCACAAATAAAGGCTGATACATATATCTGGAGATAGAAAATGTCCTGCAGAAAAGCCCTGTGTTGATAAAATCGTTTTGCAGGCATGCAGCTTATAAAACAATAATCTCAATCCATAAGAGACCAGCAATACACGTTCAGCCTACCTGGTGACTTAACCCGTATGAAAAATAAAAATACTTATATATATTTGTGTTTATTGTAATAATGTTCCTCTTCCTCGTTCAGTCTAAAAACTACAGATCAAAACAAAGCCTCAGACGCATACTTCTTGTTCTATTCTCTTATTAATGGACACAGACCTGGTCAACTGCCGCTGCTGGCTGATGTGCAGAACACACAGTTATTATTTTTATAACTCTATGGTTATTATTCATTATTTATGAATATACAATTATGATGACACATTGCGTTTTCTGTGTCAAAATCAACGGATATAGATTAAGTTGGAATCTTGTCGAAAACAAAGTGAAATAACAGCCAGTAACGACGAGGACTTGTATAGGCTACATTGATTGATTGATTGACTGATTGATTGATTGATTGATTGATTGATTGATTGATTGATTGATTGATCCCCCTGCTCTCTGCTGTATCCCATGTCATGTATATTTGGTCTGTTAGCCTAGAGGATTGTAATGATGTTTATGTACTGATGCATTACCTTGCTTATTGTAAAGTCACACTGGATCAAGAAAGTCTGCTAAATGCTTGAATTGTAAATTGTTGTAAATTGTAGCCAGCTAGGCTACAATATGTTTGTACAACTTATGAACTAAATGCAATGCATATATAGGATAGTTATAACAATGTAATGAAAGTGTAAAACACACACACACACACACACACACACACACACACACACACACACACACACACACACACACACACACACACACACACACACACACACACACACACACACACACACACACTCCAATGTTTGTGGCAACTTGTCTAATGAAAGCAAAGACAGAGTTAAAAACAGTTGAAACAAAATACAGGAGAGTTCTACTTACTGTGCTGCATTGTTGAAAATGTTGGTTTGAGTGATGCAATATTACCATAATAATCAGTTAAATAATTCCATGGAATTCATGTTCTCGACTGCCACCTGCTGGTAAGACAAGATATCTTTACTCTTTTGTTAACTTTTCTTTTTTCCCCCTTTCTTAAAGGCCCACTTCAACTCTGGGACAACCAGATCTTATTTTATTGTTGTTTGGGACACGATCAACACAATCCTGAGTTATTGTTTGTGTTCAATCTGTGTTTTGAGATATTTTAGTACTACTACTACTAAAATATCTCAAAACACAGATTGAACACAAAAAAATAACTCAACAACGATAAAATAAGATCTGGTTGTCCCAGAGGTGAAGTGGGCCTTTACTCATGCCAGTGATCCAGCAGAGGACAGTGTTTGACATAAAAATATATTGTTTTCCATCACAGCCACCTTACTATACCTGCTTTGTATCTGCTTTTCTCTTGCGAACTTTTGCAGATTCTTTTGTGCATAATTTGTATTAGTGGGTCCCAAGAAATGTCCGGGCCAGATATAGGCTCTGAAACCTGGCTTACATCTGGCCTTACCAACTCACCGAAAGATACCCATGTACCTGACAAACTACTTTTAAGGTCAAGGATGTCCACGATCACAACACCAGAGGCAGCTCCACTAATCATGTTCAACATAGATTCAACACTAAAAAAGGCTCTAATTCGTTCTCCAGCCATACCACCAACATAAGGAACGCCCCTCCGCAGGCCTTAAATGAGTGCAAATCGCTAGCCTCCTTCAAAATTGGTCTGAAAAGTCACCTTCAGACCTCGAGACTTGTAAATAGACAAAGCCCCCATGTTTCCACCCATGTTTCCACAAGTTCCAATATAAGCCTTATTCACGGCCCGCCCACTCAGCAAATTTCTCAGCATCCCCCGGGTGCTGACATCAATTTAGAAGGGGAAACTATAACAGAAATAGCTGGACTTAAAGCCAACAAATCATTATTTCGAACGGTAAAGTAAATTATAATGCTTTGTGCCTTTTACTATCTTGTGTTCTTGATCATGCTAGCCGTATTTTATACTTTACTATTCGGAAATTGCATTAAATTTGCGATTTCTGTGTTAACTCTATAGGCTATAGTAGGATTTTCCCCTTCAAAATGTGACTTCAGCACCCGGGGGATGCTGAGTGGGCGGGCCGTGAATAAGGCTAATTCCGGCAAAGTTCCTTTGCCGAAAGAGGCGTTGTGAGCTTGTAGATCGGCTATTTTTGGCTAAAGTTCTCAGAATTTGGACACTAGGGTTCAAGTGGTTAATATAAAAAAGGAGATATTTTTTTTCTATCACACAAATATTTGGAGGACCCCCTGCAGTAACTCAGAGGACCCCCTAGGGGTCATGGACCCCCTGTTGAAAACCCTTGGATTAGACAGTGATTAGTGATTAGTGATTCATTCACTTTTAGACCAGTTATGACCCGGTTCTAGCCTAGCTTTAGATGGGATGCTCAGTGGGTTTAGGGTTATCTCCTAACAGCAGTGTTGGGGAAGTTAAAATTACATGTAACTGAGTTACGTAACTAAGTTGTCAAGTAACTGAGATACCTTTTGGGTAATCTTTGGCTCAAGTTACAAGTTACAAGCAAAGTTATAGTTTTACATATACATTTTGTTAAGATTGACGATCAAATCCATGTAACAGTTTAATTAATATGTATTGCAAAGGTGTAGCTATCACTATATCAGTCTTTTTCTATTTTTTTACAGTTAAGTTACAGTTTTACAATTGAGATGTGATAAAATTGACGATCAAATGTCATGACTAATCTACAGTATCCTCAACAGATCTTCTTTTTCGCTGGAAAAACATTTTAGGAACACAGACGTTTACAAAAGAAAATGCCAACCTTTGTTAAATAAAAGTATAAAACTCAGTTCAGAGGCATAGGCCCAATTTATTTTTACAGTAAAGTTAAGTACAGTTTTACTGTTAGGATCAAATGTCATGTAACAGTTTAGTTAATATGCATTGAGATGTGATGTGATAAGATTGACGATCAAATGTCATGACTCATGTAACAGTATCCTCAAGAGAAAGGACAGATTTTTTTTTATGACTCAATGTTTATTTTGTATTATATGTTTCACAATAACATCGAACAAAGTACAGAGATACCATAGAACAGACAAAAACAAAATACAATACAATACAATACAATACAATACAATACAATACAATACAATACAATACAAAACAATGCCAAACAATCCCAGGTATTTTTTATTTTTTGTAGGATATTATATCTTGTTTAATATAGGCCTACACCAAATTCTCAATTTAACGCTGAAAACAAGAAAGAAACTCATAAGTTACTTTTTATTTCTCCAGGGGTAGAACGGTCATGGTGAGTCACTTGTACAGCAATGAAATTTCACATCATTTAGTGCGGTGTCATCTCCCTTGCGCTGCTTCGGCTCCACCTTTGTGGTGATGCCACAGATTCCTGTGGTGCACTCGTTGCTCCAGCCGCCCCACCTACCCCAGGTCAGTCCGGAGCGGCCAAGGACCACACTGCCGTATTCACACCTTGAGTAAAAGTAAAAGTACTAAACATTGGAAATACTCCAGTAAAGTAAAACAAAACAGAGACATGCTGGGCCCCTGATTCAGCCCGGGAAAAAGAGTTGAAGAGGCCCTCATTGCGCGCTATAGAGAGAGATCTCTCTCTATAGCGCTGCTGCTACTCAAAAACTTGCCATTTCAGATCATGACAAGTGACAAGCCAGTGGGCCAATTACATGAGTTATATTTCGTTGTTGTCGGGTGGAAACCTTATATGTCCAAAACTGTTTGTTTTGTATTTATCATTTTAAAAATGATTTAAACTAGTGAAAACAGCCGATCTACAAGCACACAACGCCTCACACCGCGAGGCGTTGTGTGCTTGTAGATCTGCTGTTTACACTACTTTTGTGCGACGGGCGACGGCCCTTTGCTTTGCGAATGGAACAAAGGCTGACATCTTTTTTTAATTTTTTTCCTAATGGCCGGGAATGAACCGGCCGTTCGGGAGTTGTCCCGCTTTTCCCAATGGCCAGCACGTCCCTGAAACAAAATACCTCCAAATTGTACTCAAGTACAATACTTGAGTAACACCACTGACCTGAAGTTGATGTCATTGACGGCTGTGTCATCGCCGCGACCCTGGCTGGGCTCCACGTTCAGCTGGAAAGCTACCAGCTTACCAGAGCCAGGGCACCAATACTCTGGCTGCCAGTCACCCCAGCTATTAGGAGAGGGAAAAAAAGTATGGATTAATGTGTATAACATATACTGAAACAAACAATAGAAAAAAAGTAGTAGCCTAAGTGGTTTACGCTGTGGTTCTGTGTTCAGTCGTACCAGATTCTAAGGTTTTTTGAAAAATGTGTTTCTATGTCAGTTGTGCTCAAACCTTTTCTTCATGTGAAGGACCCCCAAAATGATGTGTATTTGGCCACAGACCCCCATCTCAAAATATTTAGTTCCAGGGACCCCCCAGTTTAGCTGAAGCAAAATTTGAGTTACAAATGTTCACTTAAAAAAATACATATATTCAAAGATTTGAACACATTGACACGACTTTTCAAAAATAGCAGATCTACAAGCTCGCAGTATTGAGCTTGTATATCTGCTATTTTTCAAGTATAAAATAATTAAGGCCCCTCCACCTTGGGCCCTAGTAAGGCGTTCATGGCTTTTAGCCTTTTGAGAGTGTATTGGCAGTGCTTTGTCATGCCAAGTGCACTTGGATCTGAGTGTTGCTATTTTATTTGCAGTGATTAACCTATATACCGGTATGTGCGGGCCTAAAACAATGAGTTCATCTCAGTGCAGCTACTAAGCCAGGCCCCTTGCAGACGACAACGGTCTTTATAGAAAACATCAAAATGTTGTTGCATTCTCACTTGTTATTGTGCAAAATGATGTAATGTGCATGCCATGTCGTCTGACAACGGCGTCGTCTGAACAGCGCCTAAAACTGAGCTGTGAGATCCATAAAAAAAAAAAAGTTCCGGTGGTTGGTTCCGGTTGATGTCACATTGTTTTTGTTCCTCTGCTTCCTCACAAAATCAGATCAGAAAAGGCTACAGATACAATAGCCTCGGTACCCATGACTTGTTTGACATAAAGCCTTGTGGTGACTCTTAGGTGACAATGACATTACTGCTGTGTCGTCACCTCTGCCCTGTCTGCCCTCCACCTGTGAGAGGCATGCAGACCAAGAAGAGCATAATGGGGTTCAAACTTTAATCAGTGGGTTGAAGACATTTAACATTCAGTAGCAAAGTGATAAAACAAAAAAGGTACATGGAATACATAAACGTAGTACATTTACAGTACATACAAGTACATTTTCTCACCCGAATGCTGAAGCCTCCAGCATATGAGCCAGATGGGCACATATCCTTATAGTCCCATCCACCCCAACGTCCACCATTATTAACAAAGAGAGTATCTGTTGTCCCTTCCGTCAGGGCGTTTGTAGAGAGAGCAAACACAAGCAGGATGGTCAGGAACATTGCTGTAGACGGATGTTTGAGTTGAAATCGTCTGGGTTTTTATAACGGCTGGCTGAGGGTGTGGTATACTGTTTGTGTGTCAGTCTGTGCGCAGCAGTGCGGTCTGTGGAATTAAGAGGAGATCCAGGCAAAAAGGCAACCACAGCAAGTAAAGACTATCTTCCAGGGGTCAAATCAGAGGAAGTGGAGACAAAACAACATGTGGACACAAATATACCTTTCAAGATCAGAGGCAGGGCATCGCTTTTAGCCAATTAATGAACAGAAGACCTATGCTAATCTGAGGTGACCCCAGGAAGTTCCTGTAACCCAGTGGTGACTAATAGTAACTTTTAATCTTTAACTATTTGTAATCAGTGTGATTGGTAATTCAGGGGTTTTCCCAGGGTTTTCCCATTGGGGATGCTCTTATATTTTCTATTTGCTCTTTTGCCTTTTGGACTCTTTCATTCTTCAAATCTTTCTACGTCTTTAACTTTTTATTATCTTTATTATTATTACCCTTTTCTATTTTTTTTGGTTTTGTTTTGTTTAGTTTTTTGCTGTTATTATATTGTTTGCTGTTATTACCACTGCATTGTCTGAAGGATGCCAAACAAAAACAAGTTTTACTCTTGTACTTTTGTACAAAAGATATAACAATAAAGTACAACCTTGAAAAGGGGTGCTTATTCCCAGTCTCATGTTGCGGCAGGTTGTGTTTGTGTGTATGCTTGTAGCAGCAAGGTAAGCCTTTGTTTTAATGATTTGGTGTTCTGCTTATAGTTGGATTTCATGTAGACACCATCCGGGATACTTAGGTATGTTTTTCTCTGTTTATGCATTGGTTTAGGAGCTCAGAACTAGAGCAGCACAGAGTCCTGCCAAAGGTTTGTTTGCACACAGGCTCAGAAAGGGGTAGGCTTACTTTGCATTGCAACAGCACAAACAGTGAATGGGATTTACGGTAAATGTCCAGTTTTTATGAATTTAATGTGAGTTCTCACACTGGTGTATTTTACCATGCACATAGCCTCGGGATCCATGCATTATGCAGGCAGTGCCAAGTGAATCGTGTGCACAAACAACCTGGGCATTCACTGATGGCCTATACAGGGTTTGTGTTGGCTCATATGCTAAACATTGTAACGCACTTTGTGTATTATTGTGAATGTTTGGTTGATGTGAAAGTATAGTCAGAATTGGACTCAACAGAACATCTGTTAGAGTGTTTTCTGCAGGTCTTTCAGTCCGAGTGTATCAAAGGGTGCGTTCGGAAATGCGCACCGGGTGTGTGCTCAGTGTAGTGAGTGCCTAAACCCAACCATAATCCTAACCCTAACCTCAGTAAAACTATGCCTAAAACTAACCCCAACCCTAACCCTAGCCAGACCCGGTGCGCATTTCCGAACGCACCCTTTGAATACACTCGGACTGAAACACCTGCAGAAAACACTCTCCCCAGAACATCTACTGTATAACACCAGGGACATTTGTGAGACTAACTCAATGTTTGTTTTTATTACAGATTGTGCCTTTAGACTGTTGAACTTCTGTCCTTTTTACCTTTTAGTAGAGTTTATTCTATGCTGCTACAGTATACCTTACCAGTAAGACTCCCTAATCGGGAGATAACGCAGTGTGATTTAGGGTAAAATGTGTAGGAGCAGTGTCCAAAAATGTGTTTTAAAAAATCGGCCTGAAGGTGGCGCTAAATGGGACAGATTCATGTTGATGACATGAGTGTAGACATACTGTGTAACGATTTGCGTGATTTTTGGCCAAACATTGTAGGAGCTGTCTCCATAAATGTGTTTTGCAAGTACCGGCCTCATGGTGGCGCTAGAAGAGGGTCATGTGAGACTTGATGGAGGTTGTGGTTTGGCAGGCAAGGAGTGTGTGTGCAAAATTTGGCTTGGATCGGGGCAACGGTTGCGGAGATATGAGCAGGGGAAAAGTGTGACGTGTGACGTGTGACAGACAGACTGACGGACTGACTGACGGACTGACTGACGGACAGCTGGTCGAGGTTTTGATAGTAACTGCGACCTGACGGTCGCAATTATAGTGTTTGTTGTACTATAGATACAGGGATAGCCCGAGTGGCTTTAAACATATATTAATACAACGTCATATTTACATTTACTAACTGTCTGTCATATTGACTGGTTGTTTGGGCTAACTCCAAAGACAGATATCCTATGCTGCAGATTTGCACTGAATTGATAACTGCCCCTTTTGCTGTGTGGCGTTCATGGCTTTTAGCCTTTTGAGAGTGTATTTGCAGTGCTTTTTAATGCCAAGTGCACTTGGCTCTGAGTATTTTTATCTTATTTAACCGATATGTGTGCGGGCCTAAAACAATGAGTTCATCTCAGTGTAGCTACTAAGCCAAGCCTGTTATCTGTCCCTTTTGTAGCCCTAAGCAATCTATTTGGTATATAGTTTTTAATCATTATAGATGTCAATGCTATGTACTGTTCTCCAGAAATGTGAATAAAATGTATCTTTGCATTTGAAGCCGACCTTTTATTGTTCACTTATACTGAACGGTAACTGAATATAATATGTACCTCAGGTCTCCCACCCTAGCTGCAATCTGAGTTCCCAGAAGTTCTTTTTCTCGCCACTACACTGTAATTGGGAGTCACCTAGTACTCCTATTATACACATGACTACGCCACTCCCAATATAGTATCACTCCCAGTTCTGTAATAGACCGTTTGTCAGCCTTCTGATTGGTCCCTGAGACTCCCTGACTGGCCAACCAGAAAAAATCATTCACTTTTTGCTATCGGGGGTGGAGTTGTGCAGTGAGAGAATGTTGCTTCAGGCTTTCAACAACGGTCCGCACTGTGCGGCACGGCGTGCGTGCAGTACGGCGGCGCGAGGTGATAGCGATTTCGCTCATTATAATGAATAAGCTTCAACAGACTAGTTCATATGAACCTTATCAATGTAACTAAGAGTTACGATTGGGTACATATATTTTAAATGGGCAGAATTACGAAAGCCAGCCTATTATGTGAGTAGAACTATAGCCTGGCTGTCATTTTCCTACCCAAAATGCACTGCGCTTTCTCTTTCTATTTATCTCCTCTGTCTGATCCAGAAGATTAAACTAATTAAAACATATATTTTCGGGGGAAAACTACTGTTTTGCTATGTAACTACTGTACTTTTTTCTTCCCTTTTTATTAATATCACGTAGATGTGTTTTTTTTTTTGGTACTTTATATAGCTGTAATGAGGCTATGAAGAATCTTTTTCCCCCATCCACTTCCACTATAAAATAATCTGCAATGGTGATTCTGTCCCACTGGGATTAAACAAATTAAAACATATATTTTCGGGGGAAACCCCCTGTTTTGCAATGTAACTACTGTACCTTTGTCTTCCCTTTTTATTAATATCACCTAGATGTTTTTCCTTTGGTACTTTAAATTGCAATAATGAGGCAATGAAAATACCCTCTCCCCCCATTCACTGCCACTATAAAAACAATCAGCCCAGGGTCATTTGTACCACCATAGTAACAGGGCAGAATGGGGCGGGATTTGACATACGGTCTATTGGGAGTCTCCTAGTACTCCTATTATACACATGACGTGGAGCAGGGAGTCTTTTTTGCAGGCATCCTCTTGCTTCTCATGAGAGCACATCTTTATGTGTCACCCCAAACATACAAGGCTCAAAGACCCATTGAGTGGTCTCTATACTGTAGGTATAAGGCCTGTGTACACTCATGTATTTACATTTCAACACCCACTTTGGGAAATTCATGAGGAGCCTGGGAAATTCCGTCTGTCCGTTACGTCATGTCACGTCACACTTTTGCCTCTTATCTCTGCCACCGTTGGCCCTATTGATGCCAAACTTTGCACACACACTCCTTGTATGGCAAATCACAACCTCCGCCCCTGATTTTTCACATGGCCCTCTTCTAGATTTTTGCAAAACACATTTTTGGACACTGCTCCTACAGATTTTGGCCTAAAATCACACAAAGCGGTACACTCTCTGAAGGGATCCAGGCATTGGATCTGTCCCATTTCCCATATTCCCTCCTCATTGCCTACGATTGCCTTCTAAAGTTTGTGTATGTGACGTGACAGTCGCTTATCTCCCGATTAGGGAGTCTTACTGGTGTATGTAACTGGATCCGTGTCTTCTATCTGTATAGGCCCAAGCCGGGGTGTGTGCCGTTTGCAAATTATGGCAACTTGCACATGCACTTATTCATCCTTGAAAATCATTGTTGATACATAGACAAATCACAGATTAAAACCTTTCTTCAATCTTCTTCTGTTTATGTCACAGGGTGCTGTGAATGACTTGTCTCAAAGGACACTTGGCTGTTGTGCACTATGGCAACACAGATGGACACGTGTCTTATTTCCAGTGTTGAATTGCTGATTCAATGTTTTGGGTATGCAATTTTCATGACGTCATGCGCACGTTGCTTAACGCCTAAATACAGGTCTATTGATATGCATACAGGCTCACTTTCACCCTGTTGTGACACTAAAGCGGTGTTGACGTGTGAACTTGGGGGTTGTTTGGCATCAATGCATGTCCGTGTGTGCGTGAGAGGCTTGACGCTGCTCAGAAAAGATACAGGACGGCGACTACCCGCATGACAAAGACCAATACAACACTTCTGTTTGGACATGTCCCTACTGTGCATAAAATTATGTTGTGTAACTGTGACAACAGTGCATGTGTAAAGCATGACCAAAAGCTTCCCTGCAAGCAAAATGACGTCATGATGACGTTATGGTAACATCCTCTGGTGACGTTCAGAACTAGGCCAGATCACAGCCCATATGGGGAGGATCTTGACGTCATTATTGTTATTGTTCTTCTTCTTTCGTGTATCATCGTCCTTGATGTTGTTTGTATTGTTAGTTGAAATATGAGCATATAAGGTTATATTCTGGGACATATCTGACTAGTTGTGGGCTCGCCTGGAAGGCGAGCACACGTATGTTATCTTCATTATTTATTTATTTATATATTTATATACTAGTCAGTATCTCCTCAAAACTTTGGCGCGCTTCATCTCCTACACGCTTACACCTTTCAACACCATTAAAATTTTTATGTGTTCAGCTTACTGAGGACACGTGTGCTTGTATTTTTCGTTTTGAAATGTTTTGTAGAATAATTATAAAAAAATAAAAATGTTTAACTTTAAGCACCCAATGCATTTCCAATGGGTAGACAGAGGAAAGGGACCCATGTTTATGTTAAGTCGCTGTGGCTGCAATGTTCACACTTCAGATATGCTATTTATATCATTGCGTTCACACAGGTCTGCTCTCTGATTTGATCCAAATATCTAAGCTGTGTGATGTATAAAACTATAGTTATAGTTAAAACTATAAATAAATGTCCCTCTCCACTCTACTGATTATACAGCTGTGATTAAAGGCTTGGCTGTCATTGGCTGTTCTGTGGTGCTGCAAAAGTAACTAAGTACATTTACTCAAGTATATACAAGTACTTGTAACTACAGTACAATTTTGAGGTTACTTTTTTTACTCTACTTTCCATTTTTGTTACATATACTCTACTATAAATACAGCATTTGACAGCTTCAGTTACTTGTTACTTTGTAGATTGTATTATTAAATAAAAAAACATAGATGGACCACTTAATACTGCTATGAAGTTGATCTACAATGTGCACGCACACGCATGCGCGCGCGCACACACACACACACACACACACACACACACACACACACACACACACACACACACACACAAACAACTGTTACTGTGGAGACGTTTGCTTGTATTTGTCTTTGAGACATGTTTTGTAGTGTTTTAGAAATTTTACTTAAAAAGAATAAGGGATTATAGTTATAGTTATAGTTTTGCTTAGGCTTGCACCCCAATTGTTTGGCTACAAATCGGGAAAAATGGTCTACATTTTTTGGTGCTGGATGTGCTCTAATTTGTGCAGTTGAAATCATCAATTGTGCTTTTATATATATTTATATATATAAATTTTTATATGGTTATGAATTAGCAGATTTAGCAGCAGTATACTGATTGCCCTACAGAGGGCGGTGCAGAGCAGCAGTATTTCATTGTAGAAGATAGCAGCAGAACAGTGGTGTCGTGTAGAATATCTCAATAATGATAGCAGCACAAATTATACAATTTACGGCACAATTCAGCACAAATTCAGCACTAAAGAATGGACACCATTTTTATATATGTTTTCATCATATGGGGTGCCACTTACTTTCCATTTTTGTTACTTATACTCCACTACAATTACAGTATTTGACTGCTTCAGTTACTTGTTACTTTGCAGATTTTAGAATTAATACAAAACATAGGGAAACCTGGAGGTCCTTGAGGGGTTTCCAGGGAGTCCATTGCTGTTCCCAAAGTGTGGTTCGGTACCCCCCGAGGGTCCCTGAAAGGTTTCCAGGGGGTCCATGGCTGGTTGCCAAAGTGTGTTCGGGGACCTCTGGTGGGTCCCTGAGCCTGTTTCCAGGGGAGCATTGCGAATTCCCAAATGGCGGGCTTTAAAGAGCCATAACTTCAGTTCTCAACATGCTACTGGTCTCGAACTTGTGTTGTTTGTTTACCCGTCCACATTGTTTTTATTGTTATCTTAATTATTTCTTTATTTATCTATCATAGTAGTATCTCCTGCAGATTTTATTAATACAAAACATACAGTAACCACACACTGTGCATCTGACATACAATGTGACACGTTATGAGCGTGTAGATGTGCTATTTTCAGAAAATGAGAGTACATTTTATTCGGTAAGTTAAGTAAACCTTGCTGAGCATGTGCCTCCTGCTTGGCACTTAACATGGTAGTATCCACAAGTTTCCAACGTCCCATCGTGCATTGTGCAGGTGGAGTGAGCTTGTATGTCTGCTGTTCTCCAGATGTGTCCCACACATAATGCTACAGTAAATTGTCGCGGAAACAGGTGGATATTTTCATGCTAAAACGTACCCCCCCCCCCCCCCCCCCCCCCCCCCACACACACACACACACACACAAAGAAACCCCAGAAAGAAGAAACATATGATCTACAATGTGATGTGAGCATATAGATCTATTTGGGAAAAGGCTAGAGTGTACTCATTCTATACTTTCACTCCACTACATGATACAAAACTTTAAAGAAATATCATCTTATTTATTGTTTAAATAAAATCACAGCATTAACATAAAACACAAAATAGTATTGTGTACATTTCCAAACAATATTCTTTAAATTAAAACAATACATTGACATTGTTTACAAACTTGAAAATATTTGTTTTTTTTTTCCTGCATTAATTCGATTATGATGATCATGCAAATATAATATAATAAAACAAAAATGTTAAAAAAGAATAACTGTTCAAACCATCTAAACTAAATTGGAGAAAAAATAAATAAATATATATATATATATATATATATAAAAAAGAACGAATGAAAGATTATAAACTATAACATTTTGTCCCAAGGAATCAGTAAGTGAGGAGGGGTGACTGTTGACCTTCACAGTTGTTGGGTTCTTGCTGTAAAGCTTTGGTCATTAGCAGTGCCCCACATGATTAAATAGTCTCTCACAGGTTGCAGACACTGGTAGACTAATGCTGCGATTACAATGGCAGCTGCAAAGATACAGGCTATACTATTCTTTTTTCAATGGAAACCAGTGACATGAAGATACATGGGACATTTGTAGCTGCTATAAAAGCTACCAAAAAGTTGAGCTGTTTTCAATTTCACATAGGTCCTACTGCACAAAGATACAACTATGTTGTGTAGCTTTGTATATTTTGTATCTGCCAGTGAACAAAGCATTATGCACACATAATTTGGAACAAATCAAAATCAATTCGACATAATTAAAAAAGTAAAAAATAAATAAAGTGAAGATTCATTAATTCTTAATTAATGTTCTCATCCACCCCTAACTCAGATTACAATAAAGTACAAACTAACACTAAAACTAAACATTTTCAAAAACTAAAGACCAAACATGCAAACCTTATTTAAAAACGAATCAACCTAAACTGAAAAAAATAAATACAAAATAAAATAATAATAATAATGGAAAAATGCAAAACTAATCTTTGTTCTATCCCAAAGACTCTTAAGTTTACAAGGTTTCTGTTTGACCTCTTCGTAAGCAAAAATGTCACATGACATATAAGAAAATAACATAAAATACAAAGAAATGACGAAAGTTTCAATTACTTTATACTTTCAAAATAAATGTTTGAAATACCTAATACAAATACCTGTATACATACAGATGCATTAATAACTTTAAAAAAAAAAGAGAAAAGAAAAAAAATATATATATATATAAACTTGTGGATGTATGCGGTCAACTCACAACACACCTTAAGATGCATTGTGAGCTTGTACTGTACATCTGCTATTGCTTGAAAATATTTGAATGTTTTTTCTGCATTAATTCTCAACGATTATGATGATCATGCAAATATAATATAATAAAAAACTTAAAAAAATATAATAACTGTTCAAACCATCTAAACTAAATTGGAGAAAAAATAAATATAACAAAAAATAAAACAAATGAAAGATTATAAACTATAAATTGTTTTGTCCCAAGGAATCAGTAAGTGAGGAGGTGTGACTGTTGACCTTCACAGTTGTTGGCTCGTTGGGTTCTTGCAATAAAGCTTTGGTCTTTTAGCAGTGCAGGTATCCCACATGATTAAATAGTCTCTCACAGGCTGCAGTGGTCTACCACAGGCTGGTAGACTAGTAGACTAGACTAGTAGACTAGTTTGTGAATCGAGGAAAGGAATGCAATACATCTCAGTGTGGACAGACATTAAAGGTACCTCCCCAGCTCTCCTGTTTGTAATTGTGTCAGTGATTTTGACTTAATAATACTTAAGGACCAATGGCAGCTGCAAAGATACAGGCTATACCATTCTTTTTTCAATGGAAACCAGTGACATGAAGATACATGGGACATTTGTAGCTGCTATAAAAGCTACCAAAAAGTTGAGCTGTTTTCAATTTCACATAGGTCCTACTGCACAAAGATACAACTATGTTGTGTAGCTTTGTATATTTTGTATCTGCCAGTGAACAAAGCATTATGCACACATAATTTGGAACAAATCAAAATCAATTCGACATAATTAAAAAAGTAAAAAATAAATAAAGTAAAGATTCATTAATTCTTAATTAATGTTCTCATCCACCCCTAACTCAGATTACAATAAAGTACAAACTAACACTAAAACTAAACATTTTCAAAAACTAAAGACCAAACATGCAAACCCTATTTAAAAACGAATCAACCTAAACTGAAAAAAATAAATACAAAATAAAATAATAATAATAATGGAAAAATGCAAAACTAATCTTTGTTCTATCCCAAAGACTCAGTCAGTGAGGTGACCATTAAGTTTACAAGGTTTCTGTTTGACCTCTTCGTAAGCAAAAATGTCACATGACATATAAGAAAATAACATAAAATACAAAGAAATGACTGATATATTTCATTTTGAAAGTATAAGGTTTCAATTACTTTATACTTTCAAAATAAATGTTTAAAATACCTAATACAAATACCTGTATACATACAGATGCATTAATAACTTTAAAAAAAAAGAAAAGAAAAAAAAAAAATATATATATAAACTTGTGGATGTATGCGGTCAACTCACAACACACCTTAAGATGCATTGTGAGCTTGTACTGTACATCTGCTATTGCTTGAAAATATTTGAATGTTTTTTCTGCATTAATTCTCAACGATTATGATGATCATGCAAATATAATATAATAAAAAACTTAAAAAAATATAATAACTGTTCAAACCATCTAAACTAAATTGGAGAAAAAATAAATATAACAAAAATTAAAACAAATGAAAGATTATAAACTATAAATTGTTTTGTCCCAAGGAATCAGTAAGTGAGGAGGTGTGACTGTTGACCTTCACAGTTGTTGGCTCGTTGGGTTCTTGCAATAAAGCTTTGGTCTTTTAGCAGTGCAGGTACCCCACATGATTAAATAGTCTCTCACAGGCTGCAGTGGTCTACCACAGGCTGGTAGACTAGTAGACTAGACTAGTTTGTGAATCGAGGAAAGGAATGCAATACATCTCAGTGTGGACAGACATTAAAGGTACCTCCCCAGCTCTCCTGTTTGTAATTGTGTCAGTGATTTTGACTTAATAATACTTAAGGACCAATGGCAGCTGCAAAGATACAGGCTATACCATTCTTTTTTCAATGGAAACCAGTGACATGAAGATACATGGGACATTTGTAGCTGCTATAAAAGCTACCAAAAAGTTGAGCTGTTTTCAATTTCACATAGGTCCTACTGCACAAAGATACAACTATGTTGTGTAGCTTTGTATATTTTGTATCTGCCAGTGAACAAAGCATTATGGACACATAATTTGGAACAAATCAAAATCAATTCGACATAATTAAAAAAGTTTAAAAAAAATAAAGTAAAGATTCATTAATTCTTAATTAATGTTCTCATCCACCCCTAACTCAGATTACAATAAAGTACAAACTAACACTAAAACTAAACATTTTCAAAAACTAAAGACCAAACATGCAAACCCTATTTAAAAACGAATCAACCCAAACTGAAAAAAATAAATACAAAATAAAATAATAATAATAATGGAAAAATGCAAAACTAATCTTTGTTCTATCCCAAAGACTCAGTCAGTGAGGTGACCATTAAGTTTACAAGGTTTCTGTTTGACCTCTTCGTAAGCAAAAATGTCACATGACATATAAGAAAATAACATAAAATACAAAGAAATGACTGATATATTTCATTTTGAAAGTATAAAGTTTCAATTACTTTATACTTTCAAAATAAATGTTTGAAATACCTAATACAAATACCTGTATACATACAGATGCATTAATAACTTTAAAAAAAAGAAAAGGAAAAAAAATATATATATAAACTTGTGGATGTATGCGGTCAACTCACAACACACCTTAAGATGCATTGTGAGCTTGTACTGTACATCTGCTATTGCTTGAAAATATTTGAATGTTTTTTCTGCATTAATTCTCAACGATTATGATGATCATGCAAATATAATATAATAAAAAACTTAAAAAAATAGAATAACTGTTCAAACCATCTAAACTAAATTGGAGAAAAAATAAATATAACAAAAATTAAAACAAATGAAAGATTATAAACTATAAATTGTTTTGTCCCAAGGAATCAGTAAGTGAGGAGGTGTGACTGTTGACCTTCACAGTTGTTGGCTCGTTGGGTTCTTGCAATAAAGCTTTGGTCTTTTAGCAGTGCAGGTACCCCACATGATTAAATAGTCTCTCACAGGCTGCAGTGGTCTACCACAGGCTGGTAGACTAGTAGACTAGTTTGTGAATCGAGGAAAGGAATGCAATACATCTCAGTATGGACGGACATTAAAGGTACCTCCCCAGCTCTCCTGTTTGTAATTGTGTCAGTGATTTTGACTTAATAATACTTAAGGACCTGGCTGACTCCCACTCCCTGATGATACTGGCCATGCACTTATAGATAGTATAGTCCTCCGGGATGGAACAGAGCATTTCTTGAAGTAATCTTCATCAGATTGGCATCATTATCCAAAACCGTGTCCAGGTGACTGACTTTTGATGTAGTCAAGGCCTGTGGCAAGACAAATTGTTTTCAAAATAATTACTGTAGGTCTACATTGTTTTTACACTTCTACTGTATAGGCTGTTAAGCTGATGAATTGTGGCATTAAATGCTCTCAGAACCTGTGATCTACTGATTCACATTTGAACTGATCCATAAGTATATTTACCGGATGTATTGGCAGATGGAAGCCCATATGCACAGATGATAGCAGTGTGTTAAGGGCAAAGGCAACAGGCTTCATTATAGAAGCATACACAGTCAAAACTGCCCCTTCAGCTGGCTTGATCCTATGAAAGATGTACTGATTAATGCATAAATATTTCTGGTAGGTCTAGAATATATTTATCGTGCAAGTTAGATAAATAAAACGTATTAACTATGTCATTCTTATCAACCAAAACTATTTTCTTTTTGTTTTGTATGCCTTACTTTTCAAGAGTAGAGAGGCCAAAATGTGAAGCGGCCTCCTTGGCCAGATGTTACTGTGAATGCAAAGTTTCTTGCCGATTGGTCCAGTGCTGCCTGGGATAAACTGCTCTCCAACACGCGCACACACGCACACACGCACACACACACACACACACACACACACACACACACACACACACACACACACACACACACACACACAGAGGTGAAACAATCTACCCCTTCTGGCAGAGATAATTATCACACAATCATAAAGACAACTAAATTATATGAAACTTAAGATAGATGAAGTCATCCATTAATCAGAAATGCATACAACCATGTCATTAATTAACATACTTTTCTCTTTCTTCTTCTGGATTCGTACAAGCCTTCATGAAGTCATCTTTTTCAGACTGGCATCATCATCCACAGCTGTAGGCCTATGGCAAAATACATTGTTTTCACAATAATTAGGTTTGCACATTGTTCTTAATCTTCTACTGTATAGACTGCTAAAATGCTGGATTTATACAATTACATAGTTGTATAATATAACATATCTATTGGTTCACATTTGAACTGATACATAAGTATATTTACCAGTTGTATTGGCAGGCGGAAGCCCATATGCACAGATGATCCCCATTGCAGGGCAATGGCAACAGGCGTCATTATAGCACCATACACAATCAAAACTGCCCCTTCAGCTGGATTGAGCCACAAAAGATGTACTGATTAATGCATAGATATTTCTGGTAGGTCTACAATATATTTATTGTGCAAGTTAGATAAATAAATATACAAATAAAACATATTAACCATTTCATTCTTATCAACCAAAACTATTTTCTTTTTGTTTTGTATGCCTTACTGTTCAAGAGTAGAGAGGCCAAAATGTGAAGCGGCCTCCTTGGTCGGATGTTACTGTGAATGCCGTTTCTTGCCGATTGGTCCAGTGCTGCCTGGGATAAACTGCTCACCAACGTGCGCACACACACACACACACACACACACACACACACACACACACACACACACACACACACACACACACACACACACACACACACACACACACACACACACACACACACACACACACACACACACACACACACGTGAAAAAATCTACTCCTTCTGACCATTCTGGCCTTGCAGAGATAATTATCACACACTCATACAAAGACAACTAAATTATATTAAAACTTAAGACAGATGAAGTCATCCATTAATCAGAAATGCGTATACCCATGCTATTAATCAACATACTTTTCTCTTTCTTCTTCTGGATTCGTACAAGCCTTCGTGAAGTCATCTTTTTCAGACTGGTATCATCATCCAAGACCGGATGATTTTTACTTTTGATGTACTGCATGTAGGCCTATGGCAAAATACAAGGTTTTCAAAACAATTAGGTTAGCTCATTGTTCTTATTCTTCTATTGTATACACTGCTAAAATGATGGATTTATAACATTCCATAGTTTTATAATATAACATGTCTATTGGTTCACATTTGAACTGATACATAAGTATATTTACCAGAAGTGTTGGCAGCAGGCAGCCCATACACTGATGATTTATCTTGGAATGGGTTAAGTGCCATTGCAACAGGCTTCATTATGACAGCACACTTAGTGAAGTCCCATTTCAGCAGGATTGAGCCTATAAAAGATGTACAGATTAATGTATAGTTATGTATTGTTCTGGTGGGCTTACAATATATATATATTGTGCAATATGAAATAAATACACAATTTATATTTCATTGAAATCAACTACAATTATAAAAACACAACAAGTTGCATCATAATCTAGTGAATCCAGAAGGATCTTTTTTTTTCTTCTTTTTTTTTGCATTACTTACAGTTCAAGAGTTGCAGGCCAACTTGACACCAGTTTGAACAATTGGGTGTGAAGGTCTTTCAAGTTGGTCAGTCAAGCAGTGCCTGAAATTAGGTGCTTACAAACACATTTTGTTAAAGTTTATACATTAAAATATATTTTAAATAGTTTTGGTGAGTGGTATGATTGTCAGTTTTGGTCTTGTCAGTGGTGTTTTTGGTCTCATTTGATTTGATTTGAGGTAGACTGTTAATGTGTGGCATGATTCATAGATATTCTTCAGGGCTTCAGTAATTTTACTGTCAGCAAAAGTGTAAATCTCATCCAGCATGTTTCTTTTCTAGGTGACATAGAAATACTGTTAGAGCTTCCTTTTTTCCTGTTACCCTACAGCGATGTTGCACACATCATCATCATTGCCAATCTTGAATTTGAAACTAGTATGATTGTCCGCCTGTGTGTTTGGTCATTTGTGCGTCCTCAGGTGGCTGGTGAGGCCGGCCCTTGATTTACATTTTTTGTTGCAATGGGAACATATGTGATCGGTTGTCATGGTAGTGGTAGTTTGAGGAGTTTTGGTGTTGGATCCTTGTTGCTTTCTCTTTGTCCTCTTTGCTTCATAATGTTGAACCAGGGTGCTTTCAACAGACACATTAGACGTTATTACACAGTACACAGGATTGTGGTAACTATAGTATGTTTGTAATATTCCTGACTGGATACAATGCTGTGGCCGAGAGATGAAAATGTGGTCCAACAGTGTGTTCTTTTCAGTGGTTGCACCTGTGATTACCTGTACATATCCTCTGGATTCAAAAACATCAAATATTGGATGCGGTGTGCTGGACAAAAGATTTTCATTAAAGTCTCCACACACAATGATTGGGTGATGATCCATGATCTCTAAAGAATCCAAGAGGTTTTTCAGATTTGAGATGAATGAGTCAACATTGTAGGTTGGAGGTCTGTACACAGCAGCAATCAGTGCATTGAGTGGGGCTTCAACTTTGACAACGATGAACTCCAAGTCAGTTACATTATGTATGTACTGCTTTTCACGGGCTTGAATGTGTGATTTTACATATACAGCAACTCCACCACCGTTTGTATTGGCCATGCAAGAATCATTGGTGTAGGAAACGTGTCGGTTACGTTTGAACATACTGTACCCTTCTAAATGGAGACTGTCAGCAACAAATGATCCTTGTAGGTGAGTTTCTGTAAGACATAACACATCTGCTAGACACAGCTCATGATGACACTTTATATCATTGATATGAGGTGCAAGTCCTTCGGTGTTGTGATGGATGATGCTGAGTGTGTCAGGCCTGTTCAGAGTTTGTGTGCTGTGAGCAAGTGGCATTATGTCATCAAAGCAGACTTGTGTCATGCTCTCGAGGGCTGCAGTGATTCCAGGGTTGGAGTAGATTTTACTCTCATCCATATCAATTATGTGCAATCCACTGAGAGAGTTTACTCTACTGAGTGCTACGTAAGCCATACCCTTTTCAAAAACGCTTTTTAGTGACACTACAGCAGTTGAGGTTGTCATGCCCTGAACCTTGTGTATTGTACATGCAAATGCAAGCCTCATGGGAAACTGTCTGCGTATCACTCCTTGCTTCAAATTATCTTCTACTCTCTCTATGTACACAACATCATCGGGTCCTCCCGAAGCTTTACTACGGTGCCTCTGTCCTGCATTTTTGTTGTCCAACTGAAGACCAATCATTTGTGTATACATAGCACCATCTTTTTCACAAGTCACTATTCTGGCAATTTTACCAAATGTACCATTCACAAGTCCATCGTCCACATCAATGTTTCTGGTGAGCATAATAGGAGCACCTAGAGCAACTTGTAGTGTGTCTGGTAAGTCTGTTTTTTTTCCTTCACATGGTTTAGCTTGTCTGACCATTCTTCCTTGTTGCTTTTTATAGTCATCTGCATCAATGTTTGTGATATCAGAATGAATCAGCTTTATAGTGTCTTTGTTGTGCTCATCTACCTCCGGATTGGTACCGAAAATGTGAAGTACATCCTTTGGGCAAAGTGCTGGTTCAGTGATGGCCTGTGAAAGCAAAGCACGGTCTGCTTCAGTCAGCGCTTCTGACTTTTTTTTTACTCGGATCCTGTTCAATGTCTCTGCATAAGCGAGATCATCCTTCTGACGCATTATCTCCGTCAATGTGATCATCTTAAAATGGTCGCGCCAACGGTCGATCTCACATGGTTCGTATAGACAGAGAAGTTTTTGTTTAACATTCCTCCGAAAGGCCTTCTAATTCCTTTGACTTGTCTCAGTCTTTCATCTACATAGGCAAACAGTTTCTTTGAAATCATGGACACTTCATCGATGACAATAATTTCAGCATTTGAAAGCTCTGCTCTCACTTCATCTAGTTTGTTGCCAAGTCCAACGCATGGAATCACTAGACTTCTCGGTAGCTTAAGGATAGAATGCAGAGTTTTTCCTGAAATATTGAAAGCTGCAGTACCAGTAAAAGCGGTTAATAGCACAGTAGGCTTCGATATATCAATTTCCTCACTATTTCTCGGGAGTTTGCGTAGTATCTTGGATGCCTCTGAGTAGATACACTTGATGAGATGTGACTTCCCTGTTCCAGCACCACCGTTTAAATACAAAAGAAACTGCTCTGCCTCTAGGCCACAAACGCGCTTTATGCACCAGTCTCTAATGGTGTAGAATATGGACGCCTGCTTCTGGTTCAGACTTTGATACATTTGGCGTAACACTACAGGGTTTATCTCAAGTGCCTCCATTGGTGCGGTTCCTGTTCTCCCGGCTTCAGCCTGATTACTATACTCTGGGACATCTTCTTGTTCATGTCCGTCATCCAAATGTCCAGCTTCACGTTCTGCAATACATTCCAACCTAACCAGTTCGGATTCAGGAGCCAGATTACACCATTCATCTCGCATGGGCCCGTTCTTCTCAAATTCCTCAATGGCACTCTCAATCTCTTGACTGTACTTCTCATATTTGGATCTGTTTTGACTGACAAGTTCAGACACAAACTGGACACAGTCTGAACCCGGCAGCTGAACACTGGCACTAGTCAAGAAGGACTGGTATGTCGGGAAGCGTCGACTTTTCAGCTGTGACGTTCCGCGGTGTGGGAGGTACAGTTTAAGTAGTGTGCCACAAAATTCCTCAGGATTCTTTTCCTGTGAAACACGGTGATATCTAATGACTGCAGGTTTCCCTTTTGATCTCTTCGTAATGAATCCCATCTTATTAAGTAGGGGTAGAACACCTTCACCCTTTTTCTGATTACCATAGACAACCCTGCAAGTGGAAGCAAAATCAGCCAAGCACATCTCCTCAAAGTCTTGTCTTTCAGGTCTAGCATAGTATTTTTCTGTCAACCCAGTCATCCACACATCCTCTGAGTCTGGTGTTTTGCTCTCCAAGCGTGAAAGAGGATAACTCATTTTCAGTCTATTGTCATCAGTTGGTATGAATAAGACTTTGCGTGAACACTTTTTCATTTTTATACCGCATACACGGGTTACACACTCCTGTGCGCTAACTTCTCTCTTTTTTGTATACGCCTGCATGACTTGCCTCATTTCCCCAAGTTCGCTCATGTTGATGTCATCTTGGTGTGAGTTTTCAATCATTGCTTTGAGATATTCACTCATTCCATGCTCAGCCTTGGTGATGTAGGCTGTGATGTACATAATCACAGAGTAACCGTTAAGAATGTACTGAAGATCCATATTGGCATCCCAAGCATCAAGAAGATCACGATTGTATGCGTTTATCATGCAGTCCTTTGGATCACGTTTCAGTATAACCTGGTTGGAGCTGCTCAGTACCTCAAGGGATTCTGTATACTCTTGCCAGCTTAAATTGCATTTATCCAGTATCTGAGATAAATCCATAGATGCAATTTGAGGGTCGTTAAGCAACTCAATCATCGGTTTAAGCTTCTTTTTAGCAGTATTCAATACTTCCAGATTATCAGTCAGTGAAGGTCTCGTTATCGTGGTTTTATTGGCAGGGGGTTTAGGAAATCCAAATCGGCAGCCAGATTTGTTGTTTTTGCGACACGACTTGGAGTGATTTCTGCTGTGGGTCTGAAGCTGTGTAACCTTTCTGTACAGTTCTGGTTCAGTATTTGGGTCAGGCAATTGAGCTGTTATGTACTTGTCAATAAACTCACAGACCTTCTCATAAGGGTCCTCATCATACACAGGTGCTCCATCTACCCATAATATAGAGTGTATGTGAGGTGAACCACGATTTTGATATTCTAATCTATAAAAGTGATCAACAACAGGGCCAATTGGCTGTGCATCACAATGCATCAGTCTGTATAATTCATCAACACGTTTATCAAACATGCGCATTGTTGTGACCGGATTGCTTCTTAATATTTCACACTTTGTAGTCCAATCAAGTTCTTCAAAATTAACCTCTTCACCTTCTTGTCTCTTAATTGCTTTAATCACCTCAGGCCATCGCATCTCAGCAGCAGAAAACGTACCGAAAAAGGTTGGCTTCCCTAATTGTCTGATCATAGCAAACAGATCTCTGGTCGATTTCTCCCAATAGGCTGGGGTTCCTCTCAGTGGGTGCATGAATCTGATAGCGTCTTTGTACCGCACTAGTCTCTGAACCTCATGTTTGTCTTGTAGCATTCTGGAGGTTATTTTGCGTCCATCTCGTGTGACAGGCTTTCCTTTACGCAGTTGTATTGTCATACTGGAAGTGGCTAAATGTATTTCTGTTACAAATTGTGCAAAGAACAAGTAATTTGTGTCTCTGGCAAAACGTGCATCTACATTCATAAGCCTTGATTTGAAATAACTGCTGGGTGATAACCTTTGGGGTCTTTCATCGTCAAATGCGTTTTGACCAGTGGGGAATTGAACAGGGAATGCAGAACATTCGAGCTTAGGTGTTTTGAAGAAGCTGACTGGCTTATTACCTTCAGCAGGTGCAACACTATAAATTCCTTCACTATACGTTAATAACTCCTCTGCGATGTCAGATGGTTGTAGGCATGATTCTAGGACAATGCCACCAGTTGGCTGATCACCGTCTTGTTCTGCATCTTCTGACCGGTCCTGTTTTTGGTTGTCATCACACATCAGAATATCAATATGTCGTTCCTCATCTGCAAGACCATTTTGTGGCTGATTCAGTGCATTGAACTCACACCTGTCAATGTCCATCCATTCATCCTCATCATAGTCATCTTCCATGATTTCAACTTGGTTGTCTTCTTCCTCATTAATTGTTGGGTCACATAATTCAGCCTCATCTCTGATAGTGATGTTCTCATATATGGGATTTATGTTTTGAAGAGTGTGTAACGCCCGCACAAGTTTTGTCCAACTGACAGTCTGGGACAGTTGATGTCCTTTGAAGCATAATCGTCTCTTCAACTTGACTCTCAAGACTTGAGATTCACTTCTAAGTCTGGGTAAGACATTTACAGTTGCTTCTACTTCAGATGGCACACAGACCACATTACCACATATTGCTCTCTGTTGGCCTTTGGGGAGAGCGATGATTTTAGCAAATGCTATGTGCTTTGATACAAGGTGCCGCTCCAATATGTTAAGATCAAACAATTCAGGAGGAATTGGTGCTAGCTCCAAATTATTAGCCTCAGCAAGTGGTGGCATAATTCCTCTTTCAAGATAGCCATGGCATGTGGGACAAATCCATTCCTTCTTCCTCTCATTAGGTACTTTGCACTGTTGTGGATCACTGCATTTAGCATTACAAACATGAACATACTTTCCTGTCAAGCAAGCAGACACTACATGTGGATTCTTTACGTATTTTGTCCTAATGCATTTTCGTACTTGATTTGGAAACAATGCTCTAAGGCAGACAGTGCAAACATGAGTGGGGCCCTTTTTTATCTGTAATCGAAAGTTCGATATAGCTTTAAGAATTTCTGAATTTCTGTCTTTTGTTTCTGTCTGAATCATCGGTCCAATCTGAGTCACTGGTTCTGTTTGAATCAAAGAGGTTTCTGTTGAAGGCTCTTCTGGCTGAATAGTTTGTTTACGTTCTATATTCTTCCGCTTGTATCCAATTTTGATTTTCATTGCACACCTAATTTTATGAATCATTCTAAATGCACGGTCATGTCTGTAGTTGTTTTTCATGAGTCTCGCCATGATTTGATTGTGTTTCAGTCTGAATACAGGGTCATTTGCCAAACGCCTAGCAACACAAGTCTTCATGTTTTGATTGTGTTTCAGTCTGAATACAGGGTCATTTGCCAAACGCCTAGCAACATAAGTCTTCATGTTTTGATTGTGTTTCAGTTTGAATACAGGGTCATTTGCCAAACGCCTAGGAAAATAAGTCTTCATATTTTGATTGTGTTTCAGTCTGAATACAGGGTCATTTGCCAAACACCTAGCAACATAAGTCTTCATGTTTTGATTGTGTTTCAGTCTGAATACAGGGTCATTTGCCAAACGCTTAGCAAAAAAAGTCGCCGTGATTTGATTGTGTTTCAGTCTGAATACAGGGTCATTTGCCAAACGCTTAGCAACATAAGTCTTCGTGTTTTGATTGCGTTTCAGTCTGAATCCTGGGTCATTTGCCAAACGCCTAGCAAAGTAGGATTTTTCTGTTTGTTTGAATTCAGCATCTTGTCTGCGCCTCCTGGTTATATAGGATTTCATGCAGGACTTTTTCTGTTCTCTATTTTTAGTATAGTTTTCCTTTTTTCGTCTTTTGTCTGCTTCCATTCGTGATTTAGCTTTTATTGTGATGTCATTGTGTGATGTCATAGCTTTTGCTCCTCTCTTTTGTTTTCTCCTTCGCTCTTTGCAATATTTTGACTTGTTCAACATGTCTTTGTTGACGTTTTGCATCTCTGACGTAGCCAAGTGTGCATTTGTTTCTATCATGTTGATGTTTGATTCATCGCAAGTAGCGTCATGTGTGGATAACAAGATTGTGTTTGATGAGCCGAGTACATTGGTTTCAGCTTGGATAGCACTGGATGTTGTGGCAACCTCCTGCTCACACATTGGTTCAACATCAATGTCAACATTATGTTGTTGTGACATTACTATGTCCTCCAGGTAAGGTATGTCATCACTGTGAAATTCTACAGGCATCAGCTCATAATGGCATGACTGTGGTGTTTCAAAGATTCTTTGAATTTCAATGATATGATTGTACATATCAGACAACTGTGGGAAAATACGCATTACAGCTGTTCCATGTCCACCTATGAAATGGGGTAGTCCATTAGGTTGTCTTGAGTGCGGGTCAAATAAACCAAATTTACCTGATCTGTTCCTGAAAATGGCAATCGCTAAACCGCTCATAACCAGCAAAGCATATTTCACCTCAGATAGCAAACAGGTGAGTCCTGATTGTAGATCCAGGTATTCATTTAGAGCACCAGATTCAGGTTCTCCTAATGTGCCATACCTTGAATTCTTGGTCATGTGGTATTGATGTTTATCTGCACAAACTCTGTCTGGGAGCTCATCAGTTGCCAAATGACCAGGAGCAGGTGGTTTCTCAACTTTCTTTCCTTCCCATTTCTTTTCAGCAAACTTTCTCAGGCTCTCATTAAAGATGTCATTATACATTGCATCGCCTCTATCCAATACACGATTAAGGTCTGCACTTGTGAGGGCTCCTTTCTCATGAAGAAATGCCAGGAAAATTAAAGAATTACAGAGACATTGCTTATTCCTGGAACGTGTATGGTATTTCACTGCATTTTGACTGTATGATGCGGTAACACTTATCACACCAGATTGATTGATTGATTCATCATTGTGGTATCGGTAATTATCCAAGTGATCCTGATATACTTGATCCATTTTATATCTGTCACATTCTTTGTCATTTTGTGTCATTTGACAATCCTTGAATATTTCATTTTTCTGTATTTTTCTTGATTGCGTTGTCATTTTTTCTCCTGCTGTATTTTTACACATCCCTGCACAACAAAATGGGTCACCCTTTCTCTTAACACATGTTACGACATCATAATGATTTCCATTAGTGTTATTTAAATATATTGCTTGACATCTCTGTATACCTGTAGTTACAAGACAACTAGAGAAAATACCATTCCATCCAATCCATATACCATTATTAAATGTCATAATAGTTGTTTGCAACAAGTCAGCAGCTGCAAAGATTTCAACCTCAGTAGCCCATGTTCCTGAATAATACATTCGGGATTTAGTCAAGTATTGCTGCATAGATTCATAGCCTTTTCTCAAATACTGTTGAAATGCTGATGTATTTTGACTAAGATGTTTAAATATAGCACGACGGATTTTTAAATGGTTATTCTCATTACCACAGATTGCAAAAGCCAATGCTCTGAAGAAGCAGTTGCCATCACCTTTGATTAGTTTATTCTCACAAGGATCACCCATTGGTGCAAAGTCTTTGCTTTGCTCTACAGTTTGGGCACTTTCATTACTAACATTTAATTGAGAACACAAGATGTCCTGATCCACAGATCTAAGTGGCTTGAAAGACAATTTAGGTGTTATGACATCAGTAATGATGACATCTTGTATTTCAATATCATTTACTGTACTAGATGAGTCAACCATCAAACAAGGCTTTGGGGCATGAACTGTTGAATGTGTACTTTTCAACACATCACTGTAGAGTGATCGACTAGTATATGAACTTGTACTCATCATAGATGGCTTATGTGCATAGTATCGTTGCTCTGTGTCATCTATCACAGTTACTTTGACTCCAGTCACATCAAATTGCTCACCATCTGCACACAAAGACTGTGCAAGATTACAGATATTTCTGTATAATTTTGCAATGCCAGCATGATATACCAAAACACTTTTTCCATTTCCATCAACAAGCCCTTCACAATTACGTGCATGGGAATCAATAACAGCATACCAGTCATTCTCTCTAACAACTGCACAGGTAGTTCCTTTCAAGGTGAACAAACAAGCATCAAAGTCTACAAAAACCCTTTGTATCGCCTCATCCAATGGCAATGCCATGTCCTGCAATCCTCCATCATATTCAGAAACACCAACTTCACCACAAAAGGTCTCCCCATATATCACTGATACAGGAATATTACACAGTACATGTCTGCTGGGCAATTCATTAACTTCAACATATCCACTTCTATGACCAATTTTACCTGCTTGACTCAAAGAAGCATACAACACATTCCCATGGTGTAGGATCTCATCTAGGTCATTTGACCCCCAGGTAAAGACATTTCTAACTGTACTCATGATTATTGCCGTCAGACTATTTGGGACACATTGCTTTCCAGCATATGAACCAAATTGTTCATGACCTTGATGGAATGAACCATGAACAAAAGATACTTGAGGGCAATCAGTAGTAATGCCTTGTATCAAAGTTGAATCCAAAGACTCGTGATCAGAGTTTTTGCCAGAGTTTTTTATCACATTAGATTGGCCTGTATGTTGACTGTGGTGAGAGATTCCGAACGCATGTCTGGTTGGACACCCCTGTTTGACGGCATCAGCATAAGACATCTGAATAGGTATTTCATTACTACAGCTTGGAGCAGCACTAGAATGCTTGTTCTGCCAGAATGTTTTCTTAGCTTTACTTTTACCTTTCTTATTCGGCATGTTGAATAATGATTAAAAATTCACTTGGCAGAGAGTGTATAATTGTGTGGTTCACTATAGTGTAGTTCAAAGATGTTGACTCACCAAGGTTGGGTACGTTGGTCTGATGACAAGGAGAAACAAGGATCCTATCAACTCGTATCTGTAATTTTCCTGTCAATGTATGTTCACAAAAAACAGGATAGATTGTGGAAAAAACAGGATAGAGGAGAGAGTGGAGAATGATGTCTTTCAAAGAAAGCTTATCTGAACTTTGATCTGAAAGGTTTGCTTTTAATTTGTCACTTAGTTTTTTTCACTTTTTTTTCACTTTGTTTTTTCACTTTGTTTCTTTGTTGTTTTTGATTGTTGTCTGTTTATAAAGATAGAGTGGGACAGAGGTAGAATAAGGACAGATAGAATGAGATGTCTTTACGGTCGCTTATCTCCCGATTAGGGAGTCTTACTGGTAAAGATAGAGTGGGACAGAGGTAGAATAAGGACAGATAGAATGAGATGTCTTTAATAAAGATAGAGTGGGACAGAGGAAGAATAAGGACAGATAGAATGAGATGTCTTTAATAAAGATAGAGTGGGACAGAGGTAGAGGAAGTTGAGGGAGAATGCTTTTTTAAATAGAGATGTCAACGACTGCACATTAGTGGTTTCACCTGCAAAGAGACAGAAAACATACCTTTATTAAATTGTACACACAAAAACACACACATGTACGTACACACACCAGAGTCCTGCAGCGGGTTGGGGCCCTGTGGGTACCCGCGGAAACGGGCGGAATATGTACTATTATAAATTTGCAGGGATGGGGATTGGGGACGGGCGGAGCGCGACTAAACACGGGCGGGCGACATTTTACAGTGAAAATCAGACAACCGTTTCTGCCTAAAACAAGGTCACAAGAGCGAACACATGTGAACAGTAGGACAGAACCACGGCATGCATACAGCACTGTTTCCACCTAAACGTCAAATCACACAAATGGAGCGGCTGCAGCTGGAGCACACACACACAGTCACAGGAGGACACGGACACACAACACGTAACTGAATAAGGGCGCGAGTGAACTTCTTGCCTAGCGCGATGTAGTTGCCCAATTGCTGTGATCAGAAAGGTGCATTTTCCGACGGCGTGCAGGGACGATCAACTATGGAGTGAAAATAGAGTGCGATGCCATTGGAAGAACGCACGCACGGCTGTAGGCTATTTACTTTAATGCATGTATCACGGCCATGGGTAACGGGGTGGCAACCGGTCCTTTTTTTGACGGACGGGGTGGATCTGGTTTTTATTTTTATATAATCACGGGTAGACGCAGGGCTGGATCTAGCCTTTAGCACTAGGTGAGGCAGGATAAATGATAGGGGGATGGCCTGGGTGAGAAATAAAATGGGGGACAAACCCCCTAAAACACCCGAAATGCATAGAAACCTAAGCATTTTGTCACACATGAGGTCCCCTCAAAGTAGTATTTCCCTGTCCCCACACACACACACACACACACACACACACACACACACACACACACACACACACACACACACACACACACACACACACACACACACACACACACACACACACACACAGTATATATATATATATATACTTTTTTTTAATGCTATTGGTATTAAGACCTTGACTGCAGATCTGGACATTCAAACTGTAAAATGGAAATGTTTTTTACACAAATTGGGAAAATGTTTTTTATGTGTGCTAAAATATAATTGGTTCTCACTAATGCTCATTATTGCTACTTAGTATGAAAGCCTCTATGTCCTGTCTGACATCACAATGACATGCATCACAATGACATCACAAATTCACAATATAGCTCAGTGGTTCTTGGGGCCTTTTCAAGCCAAGGCAAGGATTTGGCTCTGGAACCACAAAAAAATTTGGATTTTGTGGTTCCAGTTCCGAACCAACTTTTACGGTTCGGAACCAACTCCGGTTCTCGGTGGAAAAGCTCTGGTTCATCCCATAGGCGGGAGAGAGAACCAGAACCGGTTCTTTGCCGGTGGAAAAGGCCCCATAAAGTGGATTCAAGGGACTCTGTGGGTTCCTTTTGGGGGGCACTAAATTGAACCATACGTATGTAACTTTGACATTAAACAAATGGAACCAGATTGTACACTGTCAGAGTTAAAGGAGTAGTTCACCCCCAAAATGACATTTTTTCTATTGATTAGTCACGCCATGGAGACTAGAGTTCAATAATATTTTTTGGTTTTTGTCACATTCCTAAGACAAAAATTTTATTCGAGTAAATGTATCCCCATTGATTCCAGATGAACGAATGGGGGTACATTTATTGTTATCACATTTTTGTCTTAGGAATGCGACAAAAAACTAAAAATATTATTGAACTCTAGTCTCCATGGCGTGACTAATCAATAGAAAAAAAAGTCATTTTGGGGGTGAACTACTCCTTTAAGGGGAGACCTTGAAATTTGAAAGTTTGAGAAACACTGATATAGCTAACCTGTTCTGACATCACCTCATCCCAGCTAAGCAGAATGATATGGGGCTCTTAAGTCTGACATCATTTTGTAGGCGGATGAGAACGTCTGGTGCCGTTACTATAACCTAATTTTTCTCCTCTTTCTTGTTGAGAGGAAAGTGATAGAATTATACTTTAGTCGTTATTTTTGTCTCGGATCTGTTGAAATAGCGAGGGACACAGCACTGCCCATAAATATAAATCTGCTTGGGGGTCTGACTACGAAATGATGTCACGGCTTAAAAGCCCCATCACAATGATATTGAAAATTAATGTTCTCCTTGTCCCTTTTATACCCATATATGGAGATCCCTGATGTCATCATATCATCCCAGCTCAGCAGAAGGATATAGCTGACCCGTTCTGACATCACAATGATGTTGCAAATTAATTCCATCCTTGTCCCTTTTATGCCCATATGTGTCATCAATATTAATCCTATGTGCGTCACACCTCATCCCAGTGTGTGTGACATCTCATCCCAGTTCATCCATATAGGGCCACATTTTGGCCAACTTAATCAACCAACTGCAACACAAGTCACAATTGCAAATTAATTCCATCCTTGTCAGAAATCCCTGATGTCATTAATATTAAGTCCATATCTGGGAATGCCCATATATGGACATATTGTGTGGTCCATGACATCAAACATCTATGATGTCAGACATCAGTCATCTCCATGTTTGGGGAAATATGGCCACACTTTGTCAACTTAAACAATCAACCTGGTTTGTGAATTTTGGTGAAATTTGATCCCATAAATAGACAAAGAAGCAGCAGCACACACTATAGCCAAAGTGGCAATATTTATTTTAAGACGCAGAGGGAAAGTTGATTCCATGCCAGTGCCATGGGATCAACAGCACCAGTGCTCGCCCAGCAGTCTGCTGTCACCCAGACGTCTTACTGGTAAGATCACTATTTCTGTCACTCTGTGTGTCATTGGTGAACTGTGAACAGTTCAGAAACCTGCCTACTAGTGACATCATCAGGAGGCAGCCTTTATATTTTCTCTCAGTAAGAGACAGACTGTAATTTGCTTAATTCAAATCGCTGATGTCATTGGGCAGGTTTCTGAACTGTCCATAGTCCATGGATGAGACAGAGTGAGTAAATGAAAATGGTCTTATGAGCATGAGTGATGACCAATTATACAAAGGTAATGTTGAAAAAAGGTGATATGCTCCTTTAGTGCACATTCAGGTGAGAAAAAAAGAACTGCTATGCATTCATAATCACATAAACACTCATTCGCAGCAGAGTCTGAATAGACTAAACAAATTAATGCAATAATAAGAAACACCTCTCTGTGGAGTTCTCTCTAGTGATTGGATAAAATTGGTATTCTGACATGTAAATATATTTTCTGTTGCTAAAGACTTGGAGAGATGGGGAGACCCCTTTTACTGAACAAACACTGTTGATCTTGGTTGTTTTTTTCAGGCCAAGGACCTGGATGAGAGAAACGCAGCAGAGACCCCCAATAGATATTGCATGAAATTGTGCTGCAGATTAAACCTTTTCCAGAGATAGCTTCAGACTTGTTTGACAACACCATCATCACTGTTGCTTATACATGATTCATGTATTTTTAGACATTTAATCACTTAAACCAGGGGTTTTCAATGTTTTCAGGCCAAGGACCCCTTAGTTGAGAGAGAGATGAAGCAGGGACCCCCACAACCTTTTCATAGATTCCATATAGTTTCATTGTTTTACAGCACAATCATCAGTGTATTTTGGATTCATGTCAAATTGTGTTTTCAGATACGTATTTTACCACTTCAGTGACATTTCACTCTGTAGTCAGTCTGCTCTTTTTCCCCCTCTACACCAAACGTCTTTGCCGAAAATAGCCGATCTACAAGCTCACAGCTGCGAGGCGTTGTGAGCTTGTAGATCTGCTATTTTTGGCTTAAGTTCTCAGAATATGATTCAAGCAGTTAATATAAAAAGGGGAAAAAGGTTTCTATCACACAACGATTTGGAGGACCCCCTGTAGTAACTCTGAGGAACCCCTAGGGGTCCCGGACCCCCTGTTGAAGACCCCTGACTTAAACCATAAAACATAATGTGACATTTCACTCTGTAGTCAGTCTGCTCTTTTTCCCCCTCTACACCAAACGTCTTGGCCGAAAATAGCCGATCTACAAGCTCACAACGCCTCGCGCTACCCCTGTAGTAACTCTGAGGACCCCCTAGGGGTCCCGGACCTCCTATTGAAGACCCCTGACTTAAACCCTCAAAACTTGACCTTTGATTTGCGCTTTTTTCTCTCTACACCAAATGTCTTTGACAAATGCCATTTTTTTCTCTCTACACCAAATGTCTTTGCCAAAAATAATCTATAAGTTCACAATGTATCACACCGCAACATGTTGTGAGCTTGTAGATCGGCTATTTATACGGGACTACACAAATATTGTGTGGCCCCACTGTACTAATCTTGAGGTCCCACTAGGGGTCCTGGATCCCCTACTGAGAATACAGCAATAGCATAGCAAGGATTACAATTAGAATATAGATTAATCAAAAACATAATTGATAGAATAATAGTTAATAAAATATTACACAGCTGCAACACTTAAAATTTATTAGGATTATTGTGGCCCTAAGTGTGACAACCATTGACAGCACAACTGAAAGCTAAAAATGTGGTTACAGTATTTCATGTGCAATGCCTGTGTCTGTGCCAGCATAGAGAGCACTCCTTGTACCATTAAGTGACTGTAATCAGCATTATGGCCTCACCTGTGTTCAACTGTGAAATGTCTGTTGTGCTACTACACTTTATCCTGCACAGGGGTTATCTAACATTACATATTAAAAATAAACAACTGTAGGCTATTAGTAAATTTGGAAAACTAACTAACTAAGCTTCATAATTGTGTTGGTCAAACTGGCAAATGTATCAAAGATATAATTGGGTCATGTCCAAAATGTTTGTATTGTTAGGTGAAACAGACATCTTACCTTCAGAGATAATGTAGAAAGAATGAAGTCAAGCTGCACATCTTCCAGGATATTAGCTGATTTTCAAAATAAGAGCTGTCTGTTGAGCTTTTGCATGTGAATCAGGTACTTGGAAAAATACATGGAATACTTTTACTTTGATACTGTCAGTAATTCACCTTATTCTCCAGGGTGGCAGCTTGATTCAATATCGTGTCACTTCCTCCCTAACAGACGGCAGGTGTAATACAGGTAATCAGTGTGTTGCCAGATTTAGCAAAAAAAACAAGCTGCCAAGTTTATGAAAACAAGCCCAAAAGAAGCAACTAGGCTTACCTTTACTGCTATTTGAAAATAACAAATCTACATGCTCACAACATGTCACATCACAACATGTTATCAGCTTAGATTTGCTATTTTATAAAAAATATATATTGAGAGAAAAAAGTAATAGAAACAACAAAAATCTTTTATGGGCTCCCTGACACAACATATTCTCTGATGAAGGTCCACAAATATTAACTTGGGGGTACTTGACATGAAAAAACATGGGAACTGTTGATCTAAAAACATTGCGAAGCATAACCAAAACTAGAAATACTGTTCCTACGAAACTTCAGACTCACTACTCACTTCAGGCCAAATAAAGATCCCAGGTAGATCTCTCCTTGACTGTGTTGTATGCGTGTGTAGATTTTATGCTTGGCTCTGGTTGATCAGCTGTTTCCATTCTACTTTTGCTATTGAAGCCACTAGAGGCCACATGACACATATATCCTACAAATGGTCTCCTAAGTGGGAGCCGGTGTCTGATGGTAAATCATGTGAATGTCCTATATTTACTGGTACTAGTGTGTGGTGCTGGGAAAAAGAAAAGTCCATCATAAAGTAAAGTTTCTATTGATGTGAGTCAATGAAAAAAGTCATTTTGAAAATGTTGTGAATATTATGTGGCTTGTGTCGATTCAATATTTATTTCAGTGACCATGGGGTTAAAGAATGGTTTGGAATCTGTGTTCACGTTCACTCCCCCATTGGAATGAATAGACTTCAACCTGCTTCCAATCTCCTAAAAAGGCCGTCCACCCACACATACGGGAGGTAAACCGGACATGGCAAGTCTTGCTATTTCCATCTTGGGTGGTAGTTTAGAGTTATGCACTGAGTGGGTTGCAGGCTACTAACCCTTGTCTTGGGTGGTAGTTTAGAGTTATGCACTGAGTGGGTTGCAGGATACTAACCCTTGTCTTGGGTGGTAGTTTAGAGTTATGCACTGAGTGGGTTGCAGGAAACTAACCCTTTTTGTCTTGGGAGGTGAGCTTAAAGGACGACTTCACCACTTTTCATATAAATGGTCCTCATTGATTCATGTCATGATAAAATAGCACTTTAATTTTTCTACTCTGTTTGTGTCTCATAGGAGGGCTCTGGGGAGTTCAGAAAACTGTCTGCCAGTGTCATCATCGATGGGAAATCCAAGCTAATAGAAACTGCAGGCTTTCTATTCCTGAAAAGTTGCAAGGTTATAAAGCAAGCCATTGTTCTCGCCATAATAAAATATATTTTTCAAAAATGTCACTGGCAGATGGTTTCTGAACTGCCCACAGCCCTCCTAAGAGACGCAGACAAGTAGATTGCAATTTTATTGTGAACGTTGGTGAGGACCAGTTTATATGAAGATAGGTTGAAAAGTGGTGAAGTCGTCCTTTAAGAACAAAACACAACTTCTTTGAGACATACTGCCATCTACTGATTGATGTAAAACGGTAATGGAACTGCAATGCAGACAAGAAGTGTTATTGCATGAAGTGAACGGTATGGACAATTCAATAAAAAGTTGGATTGGGGGTATGAGTCATAACATCATGTCCAAGGGTTGTACATGTGGGGCTTTGCCCATAATCCACCTCACAGTACAGAAACAGAAGATAGGTGTCAGCTACTATGTCTTATGGCCTTATGGCTCATGAACTGTTGGTTATCAGTTATCAGTTGTTTATTGAAGTTTGTATGGTTTTTTAGTGTCACATTTCTCGTACATAGGACATGGAATTGTCTTGTTGTCGATCAAAATGCATTTAACTATCTGTCCTCTATACTGTGACTATAAGGACACAAAAGGCATGTATAAAAAAATTGTCTCAAGGTGCCCAATAGAAGAAAAAAAAGACTCATTGATGTCCTTGCATTGATTTATTTGTCTCATTCAGTTTTGTCCTGTCTTTGTTAGCGTTAGGGAAATAGAATGGTAATTTCGTGCTAATCAGTCTAAAAGCACCAATCTTTGCACAGATGTAGCCCAGGGCATGCTCTAATGATTTGAAATAATGAATGAAACAAATGCTTGCAATGGATTCAGCATGAATCTGAATAATCTTGAATAATCTTCCCAATAGTCAATATATAAGTTAGCAATGAATGTTTTGTAAATAAGTTCATTTGATGGGGGCAGGTGTACGGAACAAGACTTCAGACAGAAAAACTTCAAAAAAGGACGATTTATTATCTCTTTTTAGAAGATAGTTCAAAAAATGTAAAAGCAATGCCTAAAGCACCATGATAACTTAAAGCAGGCAATCAGTACAAGTAGGCCTACTATCAGACTTCAGTGCCTTAGTGAAACTTCCAACACCATCAACCTTGATTGGCAGCCATCTTCTTTACTTCCAAACTGATAAGATGGTTTGGGGGGCGGGTAAACACATCTGAAATCAATCACGTTAACACTGCTTTTAAATGTTGGAGAGGGTCCATTAGGATTCATTGCTTTCTAACAGAAGTTGTAAGAGCAAGCAGACACATCAGCAAGAAGAAAGTAAGTTCTCATACTTGTCTTTATTTTCAATTGGTGCATATCTTTGAAAGAGGAAATGAATTAATGTTTTACATGTCAATTAAACTATTTCTCCATTTTCTTTGTTACAGCATGTCAATCCAGGCAGCTCTTCAAGTAAACCCGGGACCTTACAGCAGGCCACCACCACTCATTATAAAATTCGTTGACATTAAATCGGTCAATAAAATTGTAAAATGGGAGTTCACAGAAGGCGGCTGTAAGCCAACTGCGACCACAAAACAAGCAGTATGTGCCATTACTGACGGCTCGAAATGTGCCAAAGTAACCCTAGTTGAAGAGGTATATTATCAATTGCAGTGTATAGGCCTATATGAATTTGTTCAAAGTTGTGCAAATGTACATGTGTGAATGCACACGAACCCATACTAATTCACTTTTTTACCTGTGTTTCAGCTGTTGGACAAAGTGCAAGAGGGTGGCTCCTATGCCGTAAAGGGCTACACCATCAAAGACGGAGCCATCCTGTTTAATAAGAACAGCCTGTTCTTCACCACATCAACCATAAACACAACAGCTGAGATGGAGGCAGAAGCCAGATCCACGCTGAACCCCCCTTCAACGGTGACCAGCTTGAGCAGCAAAGTCCTGGGCAAGCTGGTCACCGTTGAAGGGGTGATCACAGAGGTTCGTTCCCAAGTTTCAAGTACCGAATACAATGTAGAACTGCCATTTCTTAAAATGACTTGTCCTCACAAATTGCATTCCACTCTAAACATTTGCATTATTGTCTTTTTTTTTTTCCATGTACAGTTATCAATGATCCAGAGGGCTGGGACCAAGGATTACCCCTTGCGAAAACTTACCCTGCAAGAGGTAGTTATTTTTAAACTATTTTCAGGTTTAATGAACATTAAGTCACTGACAAGTCCTAAACATTTTGCTTTGCTGTACAGGATGGAACAAGCGTGAGGGTCACGCTGTGGAGGGAAGCTGTCCTGGAGACACTGGCCGTTGGGGACAGAATCATAATGACCCATGTGAAGGGGGTGGAGAGTAGCTACGGGTACCAGCTAAACGCCACTAATTTCACAACATTTAAGGTAACTAAACTGCATTATGATTTGTGTCTACAAAATTATACAGATGGTGTAATCTTGAGTTTGATATGTAGTCCTAGACTTGCCATGTTGGACCAACACAAGCATTTCAATTTGTCTGATTGGCATAGAATTAATGATCAGACAACTTGCAACACCTGTGTTGGTCCCCAACATGGCCAGTGTAGAATACAAACCAATAGGCCTTTGGTAATGGCACTTTAGTAAAAGTATCTTTTTTTCCCCCCTTCTATGTCTTGCAGAAAGCAGATGGCCGACAAGCCCAGACGGTGGGCGTGTTGGGGACCATGGGCAACGGCGACATCCTACAGGTCCTTTTGGAAGACGGTCGAGTGCTGACCGTCTCCAGGGACCTGTGGGTTGAAGCCGTTGGCCATGACCTTCCCAACATGCCCTACCTAGTCGACATTGAGGTCCAAGGAACAGAAATAAAGCTGGTGAACCCCTTCACTTAGAGAGCCTCCCCCCCTTCGCATGGGTCATCGTCCAAGGACAGCTTCCCTCCCACACTTGATGTATTTTTTTTTTTTTTCAAATGCATTTAATTTGTCGTTAAATAAATAAAAGTTCAGACCCTTGCAGTTCTTGTTCCATTGTCCTTCCTTTCTGTGTAATTTCAGATTGTCATTTCTGGTTTTCTTTGTCATTTCACAATACAGAAACTTGGCTAAGGTAAAACATGCATTGCTAACGTATACATTGACTATTGGGAAGATTATTCGGCTTCCCATGGGTGATGGCTTGGCCCATCCACTTGGACAGTTTGTTGTCTTGAGACAATGTTGGAGAAGCTTTTCTCCCCAAATCTTTCAGCCATTTGTTAGAATGGGTCCAAGGACAGAGGACAGCTTCATATATTTTTCTTCAAATGCATTTAATTGGTGTGGTTGAAATGTCAAACCCTTGCAGTTCTTGTTCCATTGTCCTTTTGTGATTTTCTTTGTCATTTCACAATACAGAAACTTGGCTAAGGTAAAACATATGGTAAAACATGCATTGCTAACTTATACATTGACTATTGGGAAGATTATTCAGCTTCCCATGGGTGATGGCTTGGCCCATCCACTTGGACAGTTTGTTGTCTTGAGACAATGTTGGAGAAGCTTTTCTCCCCAAATCTTTCAGCCATTTGTTAGAATGGGTCCAAGGACAGAGGACAGCTTCATATATTTTTCTTCAAATGCATTTAATTGGTGTGGTTGAAATGTCAAACCCTTGCAGTTCTTGTTCCATTGTCCTTTTGTGATTTTCTTTGTCATTTCACAATACAGAAACTTGGCTAAGGTAAAACATATGGTAAAACATGCATTGCTAACTTATACATTGACTATTGGGAAGATTATTCAGCTTCCCATGGGTGATGGCTTGGCCCATCCACTTGGACAGTTTGTTGTCTTGAGACAATGTTGGAGAAGCTTTTCTCCCCAAATCCTTCAGCCATTTGTTAGAATGGGTCAGCTTCATATATTTGTCTTCAAATGCATTTAATTGGTGTGGTTGAAATGTCAAACCCTTGCAGTTCCATTGTCCTTTTGTGATTTTCTTTGTCATTTCACAATACAGAAACTTGGCTAAGGTAAAACGTATGGTAAAGAGACTTCCTTTTCCATGTTTTCACTTCCTGTTACAGCCACATGGTCGGCTACAAACATTTAGCATGCTAAGGATGTGCACTACTTATATATTCAAGTGTTTAGATTATTCAGCTTCCCATGGGTGATGGCTTGGCCCATCCACTTGGACAGTTTGTCTTGAGACAATGTTGGAGAAGCTTTTCTCCCCAAATCCTTCAGCCATTTGTTAGAATGGGTCCGAGGACAGCTTCATATATTTTTCTTCAAATGCATTTAATTGGTGTGGTTGAAACGTCAAACCGTTGCAGTTCTTGTTCCTTTGTCATTTCACAATACAGAAACTTGGCTAAGGTAAAACATATGGTAAAGAGACTTCCTTTTCCATGTTTTCACTTCTGTTACAGCCACATGGTCCGCTACAAACATTTAGCATGCTAAGGATGTGCACTACTTATATATTCAAGTGTTTAGATTATTCAGCTTCCCATGGGTGATGGCTTGGCCCATCCACTTGGACAGTTTGTTGTCTTGAGACAATGTTGGAGAAGCTTTTCTCCCCAAATCCTTCAGCCATTTGTTAGAATGGGTCCGAGGACAGCTTCATATATTTTTCTTCAAATGCATTTAATTGGTGTGGTTGAAATGTCAAACCCTTGCAGTTCTTGTTCCATTGTCCTTTTGTGATTTTCTTTGTCATTTCACAATACAGAAACTTGGCTAAGGTAAAACATATGGTAAAGAGACTTCCTTTTCCATGTTTTCACTTCCTGTTACAGCCACATGGTCGGCTACAAACATTTAGCATGCTAAGGAAACTACAAATATCTATAAATGTCCCTTTCCACTCTACTGATTGAGACAGCTGTGATTAAAGGCCTGTCTGTCATTGGCTGTTCTGTGGTGCTGCAAAGTAACCAAGTACATTTACTCAAGTATATACAAGTACTTGTACCTACAGTACAATTTTGAGGTACTTTTACTCTACTTTCCATTTTTGTTACATATACTCTACTATAAATACAGCATTTGACAGCCTCAGTTACTTGTTACTTTGCAGATTTTATTATTAATAAAAAACATAGATGGACCACTGCTATGAAGTTGATCTACAATGTGCACACGCACGCATGCACGCACGCACGCACGCACGCACGCACGCACGCACACACACCACACACACACACACACACACACACACAAACAACTGTTACTGTGTTACTGTGGAGACGTTTGCTTGTATTTGTCTTTGAGACATGTTTTGTAGTGTTTTAGAAATTTTACTTAAAAAGAATAAGGTTTTAGGATCCCGGGCAATGGGATTTACAGTATATATCCTAGAACCCGCAGGGACAATCAGCCGTATTAGTGGTTGTTGTTGGTTTTCAGGGAGATATCACAACCAATGCATTTTCAAATCAGATCCACAAACACAATAAAAGTCATGCTCCACTCCTCAGTCTGGAGTGGCCACATAGAAGAACGCCTTGGTTATAGACATAGTGGAGGACAGATGTGATCTGGGATTGTTAACCTACAGTATATGCACTCAATATACACCTCTAGAACACATAGAATATGTACAGTAAGGTTCAGTAGAGTACAGTAAAAGTACAGTAAGGTTCAGTAGAGTACAGTAAAGTACAGTAAGGTACAGTAAAGTACAATAAAGTACAGTAAAGTACAATAAAGTACAGTAAGGTACAGTGGAGTACAGTAAAGTACAGTAGAGTACAGTAAAGTACAATACAGTAGAGTACAGTAAAGTACAGTATAGTAAGGTACAGTAGAGTACAGTACAGTAAGGTACAGTACGGTACAGTAGAGTACAGTATAGTATAGTACAGTAAGGTACAGTACAGTAAGGTACAGTAGAGTACAGTAAAGTACAGTACAGTAAGGTACAGTACAGTAAGGTACAGTAGAGTACAGTAAAGTACAGTAAGGTACAGTACAGTAGAGTACAGTAAAGTACAGTACAGTAAGTTACAGTAGAGTACAGTAAAGTACAGTAAGGTACAGTAAAGTACAAAACAATACAGTAAGGTACAGTAGAGTACAGTAAAGTACAGTAGAGTACAGTAAAGTAGAATAAAGTACAGTAAAGTAGAATAAAGTACAGTAAGGTACAGTGGAGTACAGTAAAGTACAGTAGAGTACAGTAAAGTACAGTATAGTAAGGTACAGTAGAGTACAGTACAGTAAGGTACAGTACGGTACAGTAGAGTACAGTATAGTATAGTACAGTAATGTACAGTACAGTAAGGTACAGTAGAGTACAGTACAGCAAGGTACAGTAGAGTACAGTAAAGTACAGTAAGTTACAGTAGAATACAGTAAAGTAAAGTACAGTACAGTAGAGTACAGTAAAGTACAGTAAGTTACAGGACAGTACAGTACAGTACAGTACAGTAAGGTGCAGTACAGTATAGTAAGGTACAGTACAATACTGTAAGGTACTGTACCTTACAGTACCTTAAAGTATCCTATTTGTTGGGTTGGAAGCGAGCCCACACTGTTTCGAAGGAACAGTATTTCTAGTTGTGATATGTATCTGACCTTGATCGGACCCTCTCTGATTAATCCAGGATGATTTTAGTGGGCAGGATTTATGTTGGTTGAAATCAGGTGATATTCTAGGCCAGATCTGACTAGTCATGGTTTGACTTGATCTGGCCCCAATCGAGACATCACTGATTGGTCCAGGTCCTGACCGTGCTTGCTGGGTTAACTTTCTGTTGTGCAAAGTTTAACAAAAAGCTGGTTCACTTTGCTGGTAAATATTTTTGAGCGGTGGTCACAACGCTCCTATACGTGGCCGTGTGTGTGGGTCTGTCTGTCTGTTTGTCTGTCTGTCTGTCTGTCTGTCTGTCTGTCTCCGGGTATGTAGCCTGCAGTAACCTTTTCTGACCACACATGTTAAGGGAGGGGCGCTGTTGTTCAGGATAGGCCAGGCATAGGCCAGGCACACTCACACACAAACACACACAGGGGGCACACACACACACACACACACACACACACACACACACACACACACACACACACACACACACACACACACACAGGGGGCACACACACACACACACACACACACACACACACACACACACACACACACACACACACACACACACACACACACACCACCGCTCAGTTCACACGAGTGTGATTTTTTCATCAGACTGAGAACAATAATGTGTTACCTACTGTATACAGAACCTCCAGCCTTCAAAATAAAAGTGCAGTAAATAATGTATTTTTAAAAGACACAAATGTATTTAAAAAAAGTTGTGTATGATTGCGACCGTCAGGGAGCAGTTTACTATGAAAACCTCCACCGGCCGCCCGTCCGTCCGTCCGTCCGTCCGTCGGTCACACGTCACACGTCACACCTTTGCCCTGCTCATATCTCCGCATCAGTATGACATCACACCACATGTGTACACAAACCTTTGTGTACGTTGCTGTGGCAACAGTCTGTTGTTGCTGGTTTGTTAGTGTACGTTAGCAACCACCTTAGCAACCATGGTTTTACCCTAGCAACCAACTGTTTACCCTAGCAACCAACTGTTTACCATAGCAACCATGTTTTTTTACCCTAGCAACCAACTGTTTACCATAGCAACCAGATACGCAGAGCAGGGATCTCCATATATGGGCATAAACAGGTGACATCACACTGATGTCAGATACTCAGAGCAGGGATTTCTCCATAATATATGGGCATAAAAGGGATTCTGTTAGGGAACTCCATATATGGGCATAAAAGGGATTCTGTTAGGGATCTCCATATATGGGCATACAAGGGATTCTGTTAGGGATCTCCATATATGGGCATAAAAGGGATTCTGTTAGGGATCTCCATATATGGGCATAAAAGGGATTCTGTTAGGGATCTCCATATATGGGCATAAAAGGGATTCTGTTAGGGATCTCCATATATGGGCATACAAGGGATTCTGTTAGCTGTTAGTGATCTCCATATATGGGCATAAAAGGGATGCTGTTAGGGATCTCCATATATGGGCATAAAAGGGATTCTGTTAGGGATCTCCATATATGGGCATGAAAGGGATTCTGTTAGGGATCTCCATATATGGGCATAAAAGGGATTGTATCCCAGATGATGCCCTGTTAGGAGATCCACACTAACAGAATCCATATATGGTCCTACCGACAGCTGCTATAAGCCAACCCTGGCGATAAGGTCTGAGTCGAAGAAATGCTTCTTTCCTGGCAAGAATTGCCCCTTTATACTGTAGGGCTCGTTTGTGTATTGTATGACATCACGCCACATCATCGGCTGAGGACTGTGTGATGTCATCATATCTCCATATATGGAGACATAAGTTGCTCATGCCCAAATATGGGCTGGTGAGGTCAGACTTAGTGTGATGCGTAGGTTATCTCAATATATGGAGATTCAACTTCAATGAGTAACCATGGCAAACTGTCAACTGCCCGTATGTCTTGATAATTGGTAAAACAAACTTTTGGCCTATTTGTGGAGATAAGCGACCAACGGTCGCTTATCTCCCGATTAGGGAGTCTTACTGGTGTAAGTCTCTATACTAGTGTACTTCTAACACATTTTCCAAGTTCCAATTCCGGCAAAGGAACTTTGCCGAAAGAGGTGCTGTGAGCTTGTGGTTCGGCTATTTTTGGCTAAAGTTCTCAGAATTTGGACACTAGGGTTTAAGTGGTTAATATAAAAAAGGAGATATTTTTTTTCTATCACACAAAGATTTGGAGGACCCCCTGCAGTAACTCAGAGGACCCCCTAGGGGTCCTGGACCCCCTGTTGAAGACCCTTGGATTAGACAGTGATTAGTGATTTAAGAGTATATATAGACTTTCCAACAGTTTAATTAATATGTACCGGTATAGCAAAGGTGTAGCTATCACTATATCAGTCTTTCTCTCTTTTTTTTACAGTTAAGTTACAGTTTTACTTTTACAAGGAACACAGACGTTTACAAAAGAAAATGTCAACCTTTGTTAAATAAAAGTATAAAACTCAGTTCAGAGGCATATAGGCCCAATTTATTTGTACAGTAAAGTTAAGTACAGTTTTACTGTTAGGATCAAATGTCATGTAACAGTTTAGTTAATATGCATAGAGATGTGATGTGATAAGATTGACGATCAAATGTCATGACTCATGTAACAGTATCCTCAAGAGAAAGGACAGATTTTTTTTTATGACTCAATGTTTATTTTGTTTTACATTTTTCACAATAACATCGAACAAAGTACACAGAAACCATAGAACAGACAAAAACAAAACAAAATACAATACAATACAATACAATACAACAAACACAACCACAAGACAAAACAAAACAAAAAAACTGAAGTAAAACTAAAGTAAAACAATGCCAAACAATCCCGGGTATTTTTATTTTAGGAACACAGACGTTCTGCTGGCATGTTACTTTTTTTTTGTAGGATATTATATTTTGTTTAATATAGGCCTACACCAAATGTACATTCTCAATTTAACGCTGAAAACAAGAAAGAAACTCATAAGTTACTTTTTATATGTAACTTACAAGTTACATTTCTCCAGGGGTAGAACGGTCATGGTGAGTTGCTTATTACAGCAATGAAATTTCACATCGTTTAGTGCGGTGTCATCTCCATCGCCCTGCGTCGGCTCCACCTTTGTGGTGATGCCACAGATTCCTGTGGTGCACTCGTTGCTCCAGCCGCCCCACCTACCCCAGGTCAGTCCGGAGCGGCCGAGGACCACACTGCCGTCTCCACACCTTGAGTAGAAGTAAAAGTACTAAACATTGGAAATACTCCAGTAAAGTAAAAAAAAAAAAATACCTCCAAATTGTAAAAAAAAGTACAATACTTGAGTAAATACACTTTACACCAAAGGTTTTCAAAGTGGGTGACGGGGCACCCTGGGGTGCCGCGACGGCAGTCCAGGGGTGCCGCGAGATAATTTGATAATACCGGTATATGGAATTTATTTGGACGCTTGAAAAAATATTTAGTATCATTTTAAACTTGAAGTACAAAGTTATTTTCAATCAGTTCTAACCAAAATGGCTATTATCTCAACGTTATCCTCGCAACATAATCACTAAAGTATCGTCACTGTCTGTCAGAAACCTCGTATCTCCAAGTTTCAAATGTGTACGTCTTTTGGTAAAGCAAAGCCCTGCTTCATCATACAAGACTGTCGCACAAATCTAGTGAAAACAGCCGATCTACATGCACACAACGCCTCGCGATGTGTGCTTGTAGATCTGCTGTTTTCACTAGTTTAGTAAATTTTATAGATGATAAATACAAAATGAACGGTTTTGGACACACAAGGTTTCCAACCGACAACGACGATATGCTATAGATATAAGGTGCTGGGAGTGAAAATTATAATGTAAGGGTGCCTCAGATTCAAAAAGTATTTATGGGATGCCCTGAGACAAAAAAAGTTTGGGAATCCCTGCTTTACACCACTGACCTGAAGTTGATGTCATTGACGGCTGTGTCATCGCCGCGACCCTGGCTGGGCTCCACGTTCAGCTGGAAAGCTACCAGCTTACCAGAGCCAGGGCACCAATACTCTGGCTGCCAGTCACCCCAGCTATAGGAGAAGAAGAAAAAAGTATGGATTGTTAATGTGTATAACATATACTGAAACAAACAATAGAAAAAAGTAGTAGCCTAAGTGTTTTACGCTGTGGTTCTGTGTTCAGGGGTGTCGTACCAGATTCTAAGGTTTTTTGAAAAATGTGTTTCTATGTCAGTGGTGCTCAAACCTTTTCTTCATGTGAAGGACCCCCAAAATGATATGTATTTGGCCACGGACCCCCATCTCAAAATATTTAGTTCCAGGGACCCCCCAGTTCAGTTGAAGCAAAATTTTAGTTACAAAATGTTCACTTAAAAAAATACATATATTCAAAGATGTGCACACATTGACACGACTTTTCAAAAATAGCAGATCTACAAGCTTGCAGTATTAACCTTGTATATCTGCTATTTTTCAAGTATAAAATAATCAAGGCCCCTCCACCTTGGGTCCTAGTAAGGCGTTCATGGCTTTTATCCTTTTGAGAGTGTATTTGCAGTGCTTTGTCATGCCAAGTGCACTTGGTTCTGAGTGTTGCTATTGTATTGCAGTGATTAACCTATATGTGTGTGGGCCTAAAACAATGAGTTCATCTCAGTGCAGCTACTAAGCCAGGCCCCTTGAAGACGACAAAGGTCTTTATAGAAAACATCAAAATGTTGTTGCGTTCTCACTTGTTATTGTGCAAAATGATGTAATGTGCATGCCATGTCGTCTGACAACGGCGTCGTCTGAACAGCGCCTAAAACTGAGCTGTGAGATCCATAAAAAAAAAATCCGGTGGTTGGTTCCGGTTGATGTCACATTGTTTTTGTTCCTCACAAAATCAGATCAGAAAACCAAAAATGTTATCTATCCCAGGCTACAGACACAATAGCCTCGGTACCCATGACTTGTTTGACATAAAGCCTTGTGGTGACTCTAAAGTAGGGTGACCAGATCCAAATTGTTCATTTGAGGGACAGAAGTACCGCTTATGTGGGACAATGTGGGACGGGCGGGCGATGGAGTTAATAGCACCTTATTACTTAAGTTGCTATTAAATTCCTTGATAGACTAATAACCTACTGCCTATATTTTTTTGTATTAACCTGCTATAGCCTGGGGATATTTCTAATGTTATTGTTGCAGGTTTAAAACATATATTGTAGGAAAAATGCAACAATTACATTGTTTAATTTTTAAAACTAGCGTGTAGGCTTAAATGTGTTCTAGCTTGATTCTAGTAGACTACTCCACCTATTTTGCTTTTGTTTAGAATAGATCAACGTTGCTGCAGCGGCTCCTTTGAAATTTTTCTCTCAACAAAATAAATGTGTCCAGACTAGCTTGATTTATTAGAGCCTGACAGTCACAATGTGGGACAGTGTCTCAATTTGGGGGACGCCTGAAAAGTCAGGGAAATGTGGGACTGTCCCACCCAAAGGGGGACATCTGGTCACCCTACTCTAAGGTGACAATGACATTACACTTACTGTCCATCATTTGACGTCACAGAACCGGCGTTAACGCCACCCGACCTCAAACAGTACAGCTTGATGCCATTCACTGCTGTGTCGTCACCTCCGCCCTGATTGCGCTCCACCTGTGAAAGGCATGCAGACCAAGAAGAGCATAATGGGGTTCAAACTTTAATCAGTGGGTTGAAGACATTAAACATTCAGCAGCAAAGTGATAAAACAAAAAGGTACATGGAATACATAAATGTAAGAAGTACATTTTCTCACCCGAATGCTGAAGCCTCCAGCATATGAGCCAGATGGGCACATTTCCTTATAGTCCCATCCACCCCAACGTCCACCATTATTAACAAAGAGAGTATCTGTTGTCCCTTCCGTCAGGGAGTTTGTAGAGAGAGCAAACACAAGCAGGATGGTCAGGAGCATTGCTGTAGACGGATGTTTGCGTTGAAATCGTCTGGGTTTTTATAACTGCTGGCTGAGGGGGTGGTATACTGTATGTGTGTCAGTCTGTGTGCAGCAGTGCGGTCTGTGGAATTAAGAGGAGATCCCAAAAGAGCAACCACAGCAAGTGACTATCTTCCAGGGGTCAAATCAGATGAAGTGGAGACAGAACAACATGTGGACACAAATATACCTTTCAAGATCAGAGGCAGGGCATCGCTTTTAGCCAATCAATGAACAGAAGACCTATGCTAATCTGAGGTGACCCCAGGAAGTTCCTGTAACCTAGTGGTGACTAATAGTAACTTTTAATCTTTAACTATTTGTAATCAGTGTGATTGGTAATAGGTTCTGTTCTTGAAACAGCACCACCCATCAGATCACCATATTAGGGATCTGGGCAGGCATAGAGTCATGGGTTTTCCCAGGGTTTTCCCATTGGGGATGCTCTTATATTTTCTATTTGCTCTTTTGCCTTTTGGACTCTTTCATTTCTCAAATCTTTTTACGTCTTTAACTTTTTATTATCTTTATTATTATTGTGGGCTCGCCTGAAAGGCGAGCACACTTTAGATATTGTCATTATTGTGGGCTTGCCTGAAAGGCGAGCACACTAGATATTAGATATTGTCATTATTTATCTATCAGGCATACTAGTCAGTCAGTGCAAGTTCTCCTCAAAACGTTGGCACCTTTCTACTCCTACACACTTAGACAGAAAATGAAAATAAAAACATCAATGTGTTCAGCTCACTGTGGCGAGTGTGTGTGTGTGTGTGTGTGTGTGTGTGTGTGTGTGTGTGTGTGTGTGTGTGTGTGTGTGTGTGTGTGTGTGTGTGTGTGTGTGTGTGTGTGTGTGTGTGTGTCTTAGATATCAATGCTCCTGGATTTCCCAGGAGCCTCCTGGATTTTGACCCCATCTCCTGGGAATCTCCTGGATTTCTCCTGGATTTTGTAACAAACTCCCAAAATTCACCGGAACACAGGAAATGACATCTACTATGTTAACATTTTTCTGGGGGAGGACCCCCAGACCCCCCTCTTTAGGGGTGGGGACAATGCACGCAAGAAAGATCATACAGATATTCACTAGTAATGACTTAAAGATAAGAAGTCATTATTAAAGATGTCCTTTGCTTCAGTCATCATAATCTGTACACCTACATTTGGCATTTTAAGGGGGAAATTGTACCCACGCTAGTAAAGCAAGCTGATGAAGAAATCACGGAAAGAGGACAAGATAGAGAAGAGCTCTCCCTCTCCACCACCACAGCCAGGTGCGTGTGTGCGTGCATGCGCATGCATGTGTGCATGCATGTGTGTTTGTGAATGACTTTAACCACCTTTTCTCTTTGCTCTGCTGCCCTACAAAGCCAACGTGCAGTAACTACGCAAATTATCAAACTGATAAAAAGAAAGGCTCTAAAGTGTTTCGATTGGCCAGACAAACTTTGGTTATTGGTATAAGTTATATATACATCTGTTCATAAGGTAATTGTTTAACCCAGACAGTCTGATTAGACCTTTGAGACAAAACAAAAAATGGGTCAGATTGGCTCAGCCTAGTTCAGTGATTCTAAATATTTTTGAGCCCCTGTTTAATATTCACTAGGCCACTATAACTAAGGTTGCGTTAACACACAGGTCTGGAGGTAGGCTCTGTCTAGCATTGCGGCTGCATAACAGTCTTTTATGAATTAAATATGAGTTCTCACACTGGTGTATTTTACCATGCATGCAGGCGGTGACAATAAAGTGAATCGTGTGCACAAACAACCTGGGCATTCACTGATCGCCTATACAGGGTATGTGTTGGCTCTCATGTTAAACATTGTAACACACTTTGTATTATTGTGAAAGTTTGGTTGATGAGAATTGGACTCAACAGAACATCCACCAGGGAAATGTGTGAGACTAAAGGCCCATTCCCACTGGGAAAAAATCTCTTTCTCCAGATATGTTTTCCATTCAAAGTGTATGGTATACAGATAAAAATAATATCTGCCACAGATATTTCTTTTATCTGTGGAAGATATATATTTTTTATCTGTATCTACCATCCACTTTGAATGGAAACATATCTGGAGAAAGAGATTTTTTTATCTGTTATCTGGCCCAGTGGGAATGGGCCTTAACTCAATGTTTGTTTGTGTTACAGATTGTGCCTTTAGACTTGAACCACTGTTCTTCTGTGAGTTTAGAATTTCTATGCTGCTACAGTATACCTTATTATAGCGTTTGTTGTACTATAGATACAGTGATAGCCCGAGTGGCTTTAAAGGTATATTGATATAACGTCATATTTACTGCCTATACTGTCTATGACTGTCTGTCATATTGACTGGTTGTTTGGGCTACCTCCAAAGACAGATACACTATTATTTTGTTATAATGGAGATTTGCACTGAATTGATTACTGTCCCTTTTGCTCTTGGCTCTGAGTGTTTTTTATCTTATTTGTCGTGGGTAACCTATATGTGTGCGGGCCAGTGAGTTCATCTCTGCATGTTATCTGTCCCTTACTGAGGTTATCGCCTAACTTACCGGAACACCCGCCTCTGACGTGTTATTTGGAAACGCACGTGAGTTCTGGGCAAACCCCACCCATTAAAGCTTTTGATTGGCTGAACCAGAGCTAGGGAGCGCTCCTTTTTGTTCGCTTGGACCGCGCGGAGGTGCGACCACCTAAACCTAACCCTAACCCTAACTCTAACCCTAACCTTAACCTCAGTGAAACTATGCCTAACCCTAACCCTAACCTCAGTAAAACTATGCCTAACTCTAACCCTAAACCTAACCTCACTGAAACTAACGCTGGTGAGTAACTAACCTGCCGACGGGCGTGAAAACAAACGGCTCTGCCCAGAACTCATGTGCAATTCCAAATCAGGCGCCTCGGACAACGACAGGAGGCGCTGTGTTGAAGGAGGTCAAGGACTTCAAGTACCTGGGTGCATGGGTCAACTCAACCGCGCAAGATCTTAAAGTGAGGAAGGCACTTGCATGGAGGGCCCTGAACGGCATGAACAGTGTATGGAACTCTAACCTCTAACCTCCCACATGACCAAAAGCTTAACTTTCTGTTGTGCAAAGTTAAGCTTTTGGGGATAAACTTTGCCAAAGTTTAACAAAAAGATTGTTCACTTTGCTGGTAATTCTTTTTTTATTGGACTGAGAACAATAGTGTGTTGCCTATACAGAAGCAACCACACTAATACAATGTCCATATCTGTCACCTGTCCTGGGCATGGGCTACTTACCCTGCCCTAGTATCCTCAATGTCTTACAGTGGTTCTCAACCTTTTCAGGCTGTGACCCCCAAATTAATCATATTTGAACTGGGGATCCCCCCAATCTGACGATTAAGAGTTGAAGAATTACATTTTGTACAACACGGTTCTATTGTGAAAATAATAGTTTAATTGTCATTTTAGAGGTATTAAAACCAGTAAGACTCCCTAATCGGGTTGGTCGCTTATCTCCACAAATAGGCCAAAAGTTTGTTTTACCAATTATCAAGACATACGGGCAGTTGACAGTTTGCCATGGTTACTCATTGAAGTTGAATCTCCATATATGGAGATAACCTACGCATCACACTAAGTCTGACCTCACCAGCCCATATTTGGGCATGAGCAACTTATGTCTCCATATATGGAGATATGATGACATCACACAGTCCTCAGCCGATGATGTGGCGTGATGTCATACAATACACAAACGAGCCCTAGAGTATAAAGGGGCAATTCTTGCCAGGAAAGAAGCATTTCTTCGACTCAGACCTTATCGCCAGGGTTGGCTTATAGCAGCTGTCGGTAGGACCATATATGGATTCTGTTAGTGTGGATCTCCTAACAGGGCATCATCTGGGATACAATCCCTTTTATGCCCATATATGGAGATCCCTAACAGAATCCCTTTCATGCCCATATATGGAGATCCCTAACAGAATCCCTTTTATGCCCATATATGGAGATCCCTAACAGCATCCCTTTTATGCCCATATATGGAGATCACTAACAGCTAACAGAATCCCTTTTATGCCCATATATGGAGATCCCTAACAGAATCCCTTTTATGCCCATATATGGAGATCCCTAACAGAATCCCTTTTATGCCCATATATGGAGATCCCTAACAGAATCCCTTTTATGCCCATATATGGAGATCCCTAACAGAATCCCTTTTATGCCCATATATGGAGATTCCTAACAGAATCCCTTGTATGCCCATATATGGAGATCCCTAACAGAATCCGTTTTATGCCCATATATGGAGATCCCTAACAGAATCCCTTTTATGCCCATATATTATGGAGAAATCCCTGCTCTGAGTATCTGACATCAGTGTGATGTCACCTGTTTATGCCCATATATGGAGATCCCTGCTCTGCGTATCTGGTTGCTATGGTAAACAGTTGGTTGCTAGGGTAAAAAAACATGGTTGCTATGGTAAACAGTTGGTTGCTAGGGTAAACAGTTGGTTGCTAGGGTAAAACCATGGTTGCTAAGGTGGTTGCTAACGTACACTAACAAACCAGCAACAACAGACTGTTGCCACAGCAACGTACACAAAGGTTTGTGTACACATGTGGTGTGATGTCATACTGATGCGGAGATATGAGCAGGGCAAAGGTGTGACGTGTGACGTGTGACGGACGGACGGACGGACGGCCGGTGGAGGTTTTCATAGTAAACTGCTCCCTGACGGTCGCAAAAACCTGAAATTGTCACTGATGTACCCTCTATAGAGTCTATACACTTAAACTTTATGTTGGTTTGTTTACTGTTGAGAGAGAAAACAGTGTTGCACATTATGTTAACCAGTAAGACTCCCTAATCGGGAGATAAGCGACCGTTGGTCGCTTATCTCCTGTCACACTGCTGACATCAGTATGACATCACACCGTACACAAATGACCCTTATATAAGACCGGCATTATCTACCGACAGATTAGTAACAAGATGTCAAAATCATTGAAGGTTTACCCTACTAACCAACTGTTTACCATAGCAACCATGTTTTTTACCTTAGCAACCAACTGTTTACCCTAGCAACCAACTTTTTACCACAGCAACCATGTTTTTTTTACCCTAGCAACCAACTGTTTACCCTAGCAACCAATTGTTTACCATAGCAACCATGTTTTCTTACCCTAGCAACCAACTGTTTACCCTAGCAACCAACTGTTTACCATAGCAACCATGTTTTTTACAGGGCCTGGGATTGATGACATCAGAAATCTCCATATATGGGCATGAAAGGGATTTTGTTTCTGGAAATATGTCTGTGGGGTGCCACATTTGGAATAAAACACTTACATCACACATCTGGATATCCATACAGCCCATCTAGTTTGCCTGTGTCCATTTATGCCCATATATCTGATGACATTGGGACAATGATCTCCATATATGGGCATAAAACTTATGTTAATTAGTAAAGCCTGGGGATCTCCATATATGGGCATGAGGGGTACCCTAAAAGGGCATCATCTGGGAATAGCAAATATAGTTATCCTAGAAAGTGAAAATCTTACATCAAAGGCCATAACTACCTACCTACCACCATACTGCATTCCTCATTAAACTACCTACCAGTAAGATGCCTAAGGGAGAAAAGCAAAGGGCGAGGTTGCACCATTTCTTGGTCTTCTGGCCAGTGATGTATATCGGACCATTTAACCATATATGGAGACATCTGGTACCCAAAGATATTCACAGATATGGGCTTAATATTGATGACATAAGGGATCTCCATATATGGGCGTAAAAGGGATTTGGTTCCCCTGGCATCACAGGGATCTCCATATATGGGCATAAAATGGATTTGGTTACCCTGGCAACACGGGGATCTCCATATCTCCATATGGGCATAAAAGGGATTTGGTTCCCCTGGCATCACAGGGATCTCCATATATGGGCATAAAAGGGATTTGGTTCCCCTGACATTACAGTGATGTCAGTGGCTGGTTCTACAGAGGGGATCTCCATTTATGGGCATAAAAGGGAATGTATGTATGATGATGTCAGATATCATAGACGTCATAGGACTTTCACATAACGAATAACTGAGTAAGCATGTAAACCCGTAAAATCTATATTTGGGCATGGCTGATTTATGACCTCATCATGATGACACGAGCAAACACAGCTGAATTGTATAAATGATCAGTGCAGAAACCAACAGAAGTATTTGACCAAGACTCTTCGATTTAAACATCAACAAAGGTGTGACGTTTGTTGATGGTCACGTGTGACGTGTGACGGACGGACGGACGGACGGACGGACGGACGGACGGACGGACGGCCGGTGGAGGTTTTCATAGTAAACTGCTCCCTGACGGTCGCAATCATCTGGGGACCCCCAAATAATTTGGAGACCGCCCTGGGGGTCCCGACCCACAGGTTGAGAACCACTGTCTTAGTGGCCTTGCTAAACCTCCACTCACACTTTATTTACCATGCCATTTGTGTTGAATAACAATAAACTGTAACTGGGCATTTATTCCAGCAGAGGGCACTGTTTGCCATCAAAGTCAACCAATTATTGTTTTCAATCACAGACTCTCATTAGTTCCACTCCACACATAATGCTAAGTTATACACTTCCTGGTCCAGGACCCACTGGTGGTCCTTGAGGGGGGTTCCAGGTGGTCCTGATGGAGAGTTGGAAACCAAATGGACCCGTATAGACCTTTAACTCTTGAGAGCATAAAATGAAACCAAATGGACAGTTTTATTATAGTTAAACACAGCATTACTTAATTTACAAGAAGTTTACATACGATTAGAGAATAGAAGAATTGTTCTTTTGATCAACGTTTGCCTGTTATCTCTCCTACCACATCAAGGCAATACAGCATGGAATTGTGGACAAAATCTTATCCAACAATAACAAAATATAACATTTTGCCAAATAAATAATGGACCTTGATATGAAAAAGGTTGAAAATCACTGATATAGTGCATTAGAAATGCATAGAATTGAGCACAAAATACTAATACTGCTTTAAAAGAATAGTGATAAAATTTTTTATAATTATTGCGACCGTATACAGGTCGCAGATTAGTATGTGAATGGTCACAGCTTGTCTGTATGTGTCTCTGTCTATCTGTCTGTCACGCCTGACACAGTGGTTCTATGGGTGTGTCACTCTGACATCATGCTCTGATGTCACTGCAGGGGAACCACTCTAACAGAATGGGTTTGCCGCTCTGACATCACGCATGACCTCAGTCACCTCACTATGATGTCACACTAACAGAATCCCTTTTATGCCCATGGAGATCCCTGATGTCATCAATATTAAGCCCATATCTAACAGGGCTTCATATGGGAATGCCCATACATGGAGGCCACATCAGCATCATAAAAGGGTATGATGTCAGATAGACGTCATAGGACTTTCACATAAGGTTTGGGCTCTCACAGCATATCTCATTAATACAGTACATGGATCTCCATATATGGGTACCAGGGGTCTCCATATATGGGAAACTGGTCCGATATACATCACTGGCCAGATGGCCAAGAATTAGTCAAGAATTGTGACTAATTCGCCCCGAGGCGTCTTACTAGTAATTATATGTTAGTTGTCAAGTACAAATGCATTGTAATCACCTTTGGGAGCACCCGGGACAGTTTTTGAGTTGCTACAAACTTCAAACTACATTTTAACCGTGATAGATTCAATGAAAACACCCGTCCTTTTTTTCTGATGAGTCCTGATTCCCTCCTAATACGTGAGCTGGCCGTGTTTTTTCGATAAAATTACATTCATATTCAATGTATATTTTTTATTGTATTACATTTTTTCATTTTCCCCAAAAATGATTAAAAATAAATGATAAAAGTTATCGAAAAAACACGGCCTGCAACAAAGCCTGATTCGACTATAAAATGACCAAAGGTTTTTTTGAAAGCGAAATATCCCTTTAAGCAGGCTATAAGGTAAACCGTGAATTTGAATGTGCCCCAGTACTTGGGGCCAGACCGGTCTGGAAAAGAAGCATGATGTGAATTCAGTTTCCATGACCAGGTTGGTTTACCATCACCACCAGGGATGTAATCTATGATGATGATGACGACGATGATTAACAAGAATCCACTATTCTCTCTCTATCTCTCTCTCTATCTCTATCTCTCTCTCTCTCTCTCTCTCTCTCTCTCTCTCTCTCTCTCTCTCTCTCTCTCTCTCTCTCTCATCTTCAACAGAAGGATCAATACAAACAGATTTAACCTCTTCCATGCCGTTCGTCTTTGGTTCTTTGTCAATTCCCTTGTGTGTCTCTTTCCTCTGTCCATCAACCCCTCCCCTCCCCCCTCCTCCCCTCTGTCAGCAGACCACTTACCACATAATCTAATCCAAGGTGTAAGTGTGAGTGTGTGCGTGCATGTGCACGCACGTGTGCGTGTGTGTGTGTGTGTGTGTGTGTGTGTGTGTGTGTGCGTGCGTGCGTGTGCGTGCAAGCCACTGTGCGTGCGTGCGCGTGCACGCGTGCGTGATACCATTTTACCATTATCCCTTATCGTATATTTCCCAGTGTCATACTCATTGTTTCACATTGATGTTTTTAGCCCTGCCTGCCAGCATCTCATCTGTCTGTCTATCTGCGTTCGTCCTTCTGTCCATCTGACTCGAGAACTCATGGCTGAATTGCCATGGAATTTGCAGTGCAACTTCATGCTCCTCAGACAGAAGTGGGAAACTCAAATATACTCAAATGTTTTACTTAAAAAAGTATCAATACTGCAATTTATAAATACTCTGTTAGGGTGCCCTCACACCAAAATAACTAGAGTTTAATCCGCCAATGCATTTCAATGATAATGGAGCGTTTGCGTTTTTTTTGCAGAAATCCTCTGCTGGCATGAAACCGCTTAACTCTCATTGAAATGCATTGGCGGAACGCAGATTCCACTCTCATAGGTATTTTGGTGTGAGGGCACCCTTACAAGTAAAAGTCCAGAATTCAAAATGTACTTGAGTAAAAGTACCAAAATGTACTAAGCACTGAAAGTAAAAGTAGTCATTATGCAGAATATCCCATTTCAAGTCTTTTAAATGTATACAAATCTTTTGAAAAGATTGTAGACTGACTATTTTCAAATGGCCTAAAATAATGTATATAGGGCTGAAGAGGTTATTGTATGTTTTGTAATAATAATAAAAATCTGCAAAGTAACTATAACTAAAGTGCTCAAATAAATGGATCTGAGATGTAGTGGAGTATAAGTAAAAGTATTGGGCATTGGAAATATTCAAAATACAAATACCTCAAAATTGTACTTAAGTACAGTACTACTTAGTTACTTTACACCACTGTCCTCAGATGATGATGACCCCTATTGATTTTGTAGATCTCAAAATACAATGTGCAGATTGACAGGAAATCTGCTGAACAGAAATAGCGGAAAGAACAATTTGAGTTGACCCCATGACCTATCATCATTCTAGTCTATTCTAGATAGTGCCACCCTTTGGCCGGCCACAATATATATATATATATATATTTATACAAGTTATTTCATAGTCTAATCTGATTCTATGATGAACCCTAAATGGCATTTCCTCTAGTGCTAGTGGTTTTCAACCTTCTTCATATCAAGGTCCATTATTTATTCAACATTTGCACCGCGGACCACCATTTGATGACATTAAGCCTCTCAGACCTGCAAGATGTATTTAGACTTACTGGTAGTTGTCCTTAGATACGATTTTCTCCACAATTCCATGCTGTATTGAAGTGGTGCCATAGAAGACATAACAGGCCAACGTTGATCAAACACAACAATTATTCTAAATTCTCTAATTGTCTAGACTTCTTGTGAATTAGTAATGCAGATGTTAAACAATAATTTAACTCTTGAGAGCATAAAATGAAACCAAATCCATTTGGTTTAATTTTACGCTCTCGAGTTAAAGATCCAAAGGTCCATTTGGTTACCAACTCTCCATCATTTTGCCTCACTGGTGGTCCCCGGACCACTGATAGAGCCATCCAATCAAGAGCTCTTGAACCCGGCCTGTGTGTAAACCCCAGAGGATGTATTTGTAATGACGTTATGTCTATGACCAGACACGCTGAAAGTATATGACATCAGCAGCTATATGTTTCCCGGCCATAGGGAGTTGTAGAAATATGAGCTGGACCACTAAGTACCACTGTCATTAGTGATGTATAATATGTTGTACTGTGTGTCGGTAATGGCCTCCATCAATGTCATGCATGGTCTGTGGCATCATCAAAATGGATGTAGTTAAACCGTATTGAATGTATACAATTGTATTGAGTAGAGTATGTTAATGTTAACTTATAGAGAAGTTTTCTTTATTTCTTTTTTTTTTCTTTTTTTTTGGAAAGTTTGTTATTTTTGGATATACAAGCTCACAGGATGGCACGGAGTGTCGCGCTGCGAGCTTGTAGATCTGCTATTTTTGAAAAATCATGAAAAAGACTTTGAAAAACCTGTTTCTATGTCAGTGGTGCTGCGAAAGGTTTGCTTAAAAATACATATATTCAAAGATTTGCACACATTTTCACGACTTTTCAAAAATAGCAGATCTACAAGCTTGCAGCACGGCACCGAGTGCCACGCTGCAAGCTTAGTCATAGTATAGTATAGTATAGTATAGTTAAAGTATAAAATAATTAAGGTCCCTCCACCTTGGGCCCTACAGTAACTCAGTCCCAACAATGTGTTATGAGCTTGTTCAGCTTGTAGATCATTTAAAGAGGCGGTGCCATAGTTTTGTACTTTTTCTGGTTTTCATATGTCTAGGAGGTTGACAGTACTTCATTAGACCCCTGGTGTGGGTTATGAGCAATTATGTATTCTCTTTGTATTTGGGGTTTCTTCCCGGAGGCTGACACCTTGTGGGTCAAAAGTGCCGATCCAAAAACACAGATAAAATGACATCATATAATCATCCCCTTACCTTTTACCAACACTGTGGGTGTGTCTAACTTCAGCTGGGTCATCACCCACCATGACATACCGGTACTTAATGAACTGGTGGGTGTGGACAAGCAAGTCATTCCAGAGGGAGTAAAAGCCAGCACCGTTATCGCCCATTAGCGTTAGCCACCGTTAGCCACAAGCCACAATGGCTAATAGTAATTTACACTTGCCACTTTCTCTGTTTTTGCCGCCACTCGCGGTATATTTGCCCTGGCCACACCACTCACGCTAATATTTCCTTTTTTGTGGTATATGTTCTTTGCTGCTTCCCCTGACATGTATGTACCTGCAAGCAGAGCAGTTTGTATAAAAGTAATTTTTTAGTAATTTGTTTCACCGGAAGTTCTCCTACGCAAAATTTGTCACGAAAGTGTCAGATTTCACTTGCTTCATGCAGCGAGAGAGAGAGAGGGGAACAGCGAGAGAGAGTGCCGGAATGTGAAGCGAGTTACACAATATTTTGTTACCCACCAAAATTGGTAAGAAAAGTCACCTTCAGGTGGCTGCTACTCGAGACTTGTAAATAGACTAAGCCCCCATGCTTCCACACCCCCCATTTTTTCTGCTTTTGTAATTGATGTTATCCTTTTTCTGCTTTTGAAATTGATGTTATCTTATAAAGTGTTCTATCCGTCTGTATAAGATACATAAAGTGGTTCCTGCGTAAATAAGCCGTAAGGCTTTCTAGGAACTCCTTTTAGTTGACCTTGACCCCACCAGCAAGGGAAAAGATGCATGCTTTCTTTTCCCTAAAACACAACTCTTATTGCTTCAGTCATCAAAGCAATTTCTGTAGGCTTACTTTTAGCATTTTAATGGATCCTAATATAGTAAATCCTAATACAAGTATAACAATACTGTGCGTGTGTGAGTGTGTGTGTGTGTGTGTGCGTGTGTGTGTGTGTGTGTGCGTGTGTGCGTGCGTGCGTGCGTCCGTGCGTGCGTGCGTGCGTGCACACGTGCATGCGTGCACGCATGCGTGCACGCTCATAGAATGTCTCATTTACAGAGCTTTTCATGTTGACAACGAGGCGAGGAGGCCTAGATGGGCCGCGACCTTCTAATAGGCCTACAATACAATACAATACAATACAATACAATATATAATATAATGTGATTTACATACATAATATATGCCACCTAAGTTGATTGTGGTGGCAGCTGCAGGGGTGGAAAGGACTTGTTGGTTGTGGTGACAGTAAGTATCATCATGCAGTTCATTAATACTGCAGTGGTTAATCCTGCAGGTAGAAGCCATCCATACAGTGGTAGGGAAGGAAGCTTCACCATGTTTCAACATCTGTCAGCTGTAGAAATGTCCTCAACATGCTGGATGAGGAGAAAACAACCTCATGGACATTAACCTTTAACCCCTCTGGCGTCTCACATTTTGTTTTACAATGCGATTTTAATGGCTCCTCCTGGGGGGAGGGATGGCCGACCCTCTTGGAAGGATATAATTGAGTTCCGGTGTCTGCAAAAAGTATGATGACCGTGGCCTTTCTTAATGGCCTTGCAGCCAAATGGACCCTTCCATTTGTACATACACTGTAATTTTACTACACTGTTTACACATTCTAGATGATTTTGTTAATTTAACAAGAACAGCGTGGTAATTTAAATGCAGGCATGGGCTCACAGCGCTTCATATAGCTGACAGGGGTGATGGGAAGGAACTCTTATATTTATGTAACCGAGTCAATTCTTCCAGGAACAGTAATTTGGATTTAGAACCGGTTTCCTACGCAAGTGCTGACAATTTTACCATCGAGCTAATAGAGCCTGCCTGCTTGCTCAGGGGATAAATTGAATCTTTGACCATCAGATCAAAAGTTTTAAAAAGATTCTGTGACTACAGTAGGTGAGGCATGACCTTTGACACAATCTAAATGTCTCAATAGAAGAACAGTGAAACAAAATACAACCATCCCAAATGTATGAGTTACATTTTATCAACATACTCTACAGATTGCACACAATGACATTATATTCATTAAAACAGTTACATAGTGCCCCTTTAACTTTAAATTGTCTTTGAACCACTTTTGATATAGTTATCTTACTTATCTGCGTAATAATTAACTCAATTAACAGTACTTCTACTTAACTAGTGCACTTTCTCCTGGCACAGTCTGTAGGAGTCTAGTCAGTCTAAAAGAGGGTCTGTCTGTCTGTGTGTGTGTGTGTGTGTGTGTGTGTGTGTGTGTGTGTGTGTGTGTGTGTGTGTGTGTGTGTGTGTGTGTGTGTGTGTGTGTGTGTGTGTCTGTATGTATGTTTCCAGAGAAAATCTTGCAACAGCTTGACCGATTGGCACCAAATGTGTTATGCACACTGCTCTACACATGTTTCATACTGTTTCTTTTTGTTTTTAACTTTAGTTTTATCAGCCCTGCTTTGATCAGACTGAAACCTTGCCCACATACGGATGGATACAATGACATTATGTAGATGACTGACGTCATTAATGACTGAGTTGTTTTTAAGAACACATGATATACGGTACATGTAATGTACCGGTATAGGATATGTCTTTCTACAACCATACTGTATACTGCTGTATTGTCAGAGTTACGTTACTTGGAGCTTTGCCTAATACGTGTGTCAAATGATTATAGCGTGCTGTGCCAGAAATAGCAGATTTACGAGCGTTGGGAGCTTTTTGATCATCTGTTTTATATGGACATCATCATGCTTCTGAGTATAAATGATAAATGTGGCTTTAATTTTTAGCAAACAGAAAGTGAAAATAGAAAATAACTAAAAATCTAAGTAATGAGTGAGAACATTTGATCCATTCAGTAATCAACTCTAATTGACAAGACAAGCGTTGCAGTGCAAAGTGATTTCCAAGTTCATGATGGAGACCTCAGCTCTCTGGGGTCTACTAACCATAACAGACTATATTGGCGTCTCTCTCTGTGTTTGTGTGTGTGTGTGTGTGTGTGTGTGTGTGTGTGTGTGTGTGTGTGTGTGTGTGTGTGTGTGTGTGTGTGTGTGTGTGTTTGTTTTCCCCACAGTATGTCTCGTTTCAGTTGGACATGTTGTCAGTAGACAGGAAATGGCTTGTCTTCCTGCCTATTAACTGCTCCTACTGTATACCGCACATGTGTGCGCAGTCTGCGCACGCACGCGCACACACACACACACACACACACACAAACACGCTCACACGCACACACGCACACGCACACGCACACACACACACACACACACACACACACACACACACACACACACACACACACACACACGCATATGTGTATGTTATCAGCTCTCAGTAGTTCTCTCTCAAACCCAGTTTTTCATTTCCCCACTTAGCCACAGATTAGACACTATAGTGACCTGACCATGCCCAGAGATAGAGAGGAAAGATATATGATAAGACATTCATCATTGTCTAATGTACAGATGACTAAAACACAGAGCTCTCTATGTCACCACTTCCTCACTTTCATCCAATCACAGTCCATCATTGTCGTTGACATATATGTCATACGGTCAGTAAGTGACCATTTCAGACACACACACACACACACACACACACACACACACACACACACACACACACACACACACACACACACACACACACACACACACACACACACACACACACACACACACACACACACACACACACACACACACACAGCACACACACATACCCTCCAGCCCACTTGTTAGGATCGAACCCTCATTACATTAGTGTGAAATTTCACCCCCTCGGATATGGCTTGTGGCTGCATGAGTGCGTGTGTGTGTGTGCATGCGTATGATGTGCCTATGTGCCATGTGTTTGTATGTTTGAAGAATAATTAATGTAAAAAAAAATGTCTGAGAGTCTGAGAGTGAAAGAGACAAACTGAGAGAGATAGAGAGAGAAAATGACAATTGGGGGGGTAGGAAGGAAGGGGGGGAAGGAGGGAGGAAGGGAAAAACTATGAGCTGAGAGATATGATGGTGAGATAAGAAGACAGAGAGTTGGAGGAGCAGGTTGTTCACAGGCGGAGGCTGAACTTCAACATCACCTCATCGGCTGGAGACACACTAGTCAGGAGAAACAGCGATGCGTACACTAGCCTCTTCCTTTCTGCAGGAACTCTGGGACATTTGAAAACAAGTGACTATTTTTGGAACGCAGATTTAATTTTTTTTTTATAGAAAAACAGTGATAAAAAAAGACAAACGCAGAGAAATGCAGAACACACCGAAGATGTTCGTCGGCGTCCAGGCAATCATTTGGAGGAAGTAGCCAAGCAGGGCAAAAGAATGCAAAGGCAGCACAGCGAGGATTCCTCCAGAGGGTTTCTGAAGCGCGCGCTGCGGGCCGTCATGTGGTCGTTCATCACCAACTTCTTCACCTATGAGACCACCAAGTCGGTGGTGGTGAAGAGTTGGACCATCGGCATCATCAACCGCGTCGTTCAGCTGCTCATCATCACCTACTTTGTGGGGTCAGTAGCTCTGCTTTATTCCTCCTGTGGTTTTTAGAGCAGCGGCTCTCAAAGTGGGGTCTGGGGACCTCCAGGGGTCCTAGAGGGAGCTCCAGGGGGGTCTCCCAGCTAAATGATAGATAGGAACCAAATGGACCTAGGTCCAAATGGGTCCCATTGGTTCCATTTGTACACTCAGAGTTAAATTAATATTGATTTTACTATATAAATTAGGGTCTCTCAGAGATAGAAATACCATTAAATGGATGGTCTGTAGTAGCACTGCTGCATGTCAAACTAGGGGTCCTTGAAATTAGAATGGTCGGTCGGGAATCACTAGAGTGGTAAAAATCTTCCCCACCGGCAAATAGTGTCAATTTGGGGGTCCTTGACATGAAAAAGTTTAAGAACTGCTGGTTTAGAGCAGTAGTTCTGTTTCACGTCTTTCACTCCTATTCTTATTTGTAATGTTATTTTCTTCAATACATTCTTCAAAAGGTGGGTTATCGTTCATTCATAACAACGGGTGGGAACCTCATTATGTCCAAAATGTCTACTTTTCAGTTTTCAAATTCAAAAGTAGCCAACAATAGCAGATCTACAAGCTCAAAACACATTGCTACTTTTGTATGACACTTTACTGTATGGCAAAGTATAGGGCATTAATCTACCAAAAACAAGGTAAAATATGGAGATATGAGGTTTCTGCCTGACAGCAACAATATGCTAGATATATTTACATTAATTTAGTTTTTCTTTCTATTGTGAAAAATAAATACATGTAAATCGGCTATTTTCTGCCTCTTATATTTAACAATTTGGCCAATGTTTAATTTGTCATCTTAGAGGTATTTAAAAACTCCTTAAAGTGTCACTTTAGAAATGTGCAGATACCCTGTATACACTTCAACTTTATGTTGGTTTGTTAGTGTTGAGAGAGAAAACAATCTTGCACATTACGTTACTCATCTGGGGACCCCCCAAAATAATTTAGGGACGAAACAGTGGGTCCCGAGTCGACCCATTTGTGGGTCACGGACCATTTTCTATATGGGTCATTACTCAAGTAAAAAGTTTTTTCTTTTCCTACAAAAAATAAAATAACAATTTCAGAAAATCCCCCAAAAACATTTTATTTTAAGTTTTTTTTTTCTATATTCTATACATTTTCAAACAAACAAACATGTACAAAATTCCATAAATACAATATAATATTAATTGTTGTGAGCTTGTAGATCTGCTATTTTCACTAGTTTGGGTCCCAGGCAAATGTCTTATTTCTCTTTTTGGTCAAGGAACCACTAGGTTTAGTGCAGTGGTGTTCAACCTTTTTCAATCATATCAAGGTCCATTATTTATTCTGCATTTGAGCCAAAGAATGGACCACCATTCCATGAGAATTAGCCTCTCAGACCCAAGACAATATTTTGTTGTCGTTGGACAAGATTGTTTTCCACAATTCCATCCACGCTGTATTGATGTTGGTAGGAGAGATAAACAGGCCAACGTTGATCATAACAACAATTCTTCTACATTCTCCAATTATGATGTTTTACTGTTGAGAATAGAAGCTCCTGTTCTCCAGCATGGGTGGTAACTACGGGGGGCTCTCTCCATTCCGACATGTCGCCACTCCAACAGTGACTTCTTGTCTATGAAAGTGGCAACACTTCCATAGAGGTTAAGGTTAGGGTTAGGGTAAGAGATAGGGTTAGTGTCTGTCGGAAAGGAGACATGTCGGAATGGAGAGATGCACCCTGCACCCGTTAAGTAATAGTCTAATAGAACGTTATAATCACTTCTTTAACCACACTAAATAAGCCCTAAAAACAAATTAAGGCAATGCTCTGTGTGTGTGTGTGTGTGTGTGTGTGTGTGTGTGTGTGTGTGTGTGTGTGTGTGTGTGTGTGTGTGTGTGTGTTCATGTCTGTGCGTGTTGTGCACGTGCACCAGGTGGGTGTTTCTCCATGAGAAGGCCTACCAGGTGACGGACACTGCCATAGAGTCTTCAGTGATGACCAAGGTCAAAGGATTTGGAATCTACAATAATAAAGTCATGGATGTTGCGGACTACGTCACCCCTACAGAGGTAGCTTATATATATTTATGTACGTACGTACGTACGTACAAGGGAGGGAGGGAGGAGGGATGGATGTTGAAATATGTGGTGTTGGATTATATGTTATGTGTTATGCATTCCACAGGGATCCTCTGTTTTCTGCATCATCACCAAACTCATCACCACAGAAAACCAAGTTCAAGGACACTGCCCTGAGGTGAGCTACTATTATAGCACTCATTGCAAGTCCTAATGCCTACAGTGTACACGTATTACTGTCACTGCTGTTACTGCCACAACTCCTACGACAAAAGGCCATGACACACTGTAAGCGTCACTGACGTGCACCAAGAGAAAACAATCAATGAAAAGTGGTTACCTTTCTGTGTGTGTGTGTGTGTGTGTGTGTGTGTGTGTGTGTGTGTGTGTGTGTGAGTGTGTGTGCGTGCGTGCGTGCGTGCGTGCGTGTGTGCGTGTGCGTGTGCGTGTGTGTGTGTGTGTGTGTGCGTGCGCGCGCGCACACATGCCTGGATGCCTGTTTGAGACAGAGTGAGATGAAATTCAGGTGCACTCACGACAACAACTGCACCAAGTACCTCAACAAAGCGGGAGGATACGGTAAGATTCCTCTCTAGCTCTCTTTTCTTCCCCTTCCTCCCTCCTGTTCTCATTGTCTCTCAAAACATGTTACAGCACACGCTTTCCCTCTGAACAGGGGTCATCAATATGTCCGTAACTGTGTCTGTTTTACACACTGTTAATTTGATCATAAGGTTTTCTTCAGAATATGTATGACACTTATTTACTACAACACTACTATGGCACATTAGGAGTCCACTGCCACTAGTGGTTCTCAAAGTTTTATTTGCAAGGACCCCATAAATCTGGGAGTGTGACGGGCCCATTTGGTAATATAATTGTTCGCTCATTTTCTATGTCGGTGGAAATAATGGCATTTTGACAAAAATGGCAACCACAAACCAACGTGGTGATGACCTCTGCCTCTGAAAATGTACACAGCTCAACCATTTGACCACTTACGTTAACGGCCACTGTGTTACGTGGTCGGAAAGTGGTCTGAAAATGTACACAGCTCACCCATTTGACCACTTACGTTAACGGCCACTGTGTTACGTGGTCTGAAAGCGGTCTGAAAACACTTTCGAAATGTCCAAGTGGGTCCTGATCCAGAAAAGGTTGGAATCCACTACATGTGTTACAGGTTGATGTGTCATCCTCTGCTCTGTTACTGCTCTTCCTCCTTCCTCCTCCCATCAGGCTTTGGCACAGGGAGTTGCGTTCGTTTTAACGACTCCGTGAAGACGTGTGAGATGAGAGGCTGGTGCCCCGCTGAGATCGACTACATAAAGACGTGAGGCATCATACTGTGTGTGTGTGTGTGTGTGTGTGTGTGAGAGAGAGAGAGAGAGAGAGAGAGAGAGAGAGAGAGAGAGAGAGAGAGAGAGAGAGAGAGAGAGAGAGAGAGAGAGAGGGACGGACGGACGGACGGACGGACGGACGGACGGACGGACGGACGGACGGACGGACGGACGTAACCCATCATTGTGGAAACACATTTGAACCAACAGGTTGAGATTTGTAAAGTCTAATCTTGATGGTTCTTAGAGAAAAGCCTGATGTACAAGTTAAACTGAAAGTTCTGTAACATTTTAATGACTTTGAGGATATCTTTGTCTGTTTTTGTATTGCTCTGCTTGTCAGGGCTCCCTTGTAAAACACATAACCATCTCAACGGGACTCATAAACGGGACTCGTAAAGGAGACAATAACATGAACTGAATACATGTCGTTGTATAATACAGTACGCATGAGAAATAAAACAAAATACAATAAACTATAGGAAGAAATGTGACGCACAGTATACTGTATCATTCCGTATCATGGCTGTGAATAAACAATTACACGTATTGACAGACAAGAAGATCCTTTAAGGGTCAAGCTATTGAGCAGAGAATGAGTGTGCATTATTAGCCTTCTCAGTCCACTGCACCTGCTGCAGACTGGGGCTGAGAGACAGACCATATTGTATTATATCCGTCTGATGTTTTCTCTCCTCCTCAGTGTACCTATGATGGAGGTGGAGAATTTCACCATCTTCATCAAGAACAGCATCCGCTTCCCGCTCTTCAGCTTCACCAAGTAGGGACGATGAGGATGATGCACTGTTGATTCTGACAGCAGATTTGAATATCATTTTAGTCATAATAATCTTGAATATTTTAGTCATCTGAAATGTTTTAGTTTTAGTCGACTAATTCTGCTGTTGATTTTGTCAACTAAAATGTATTTTGGCGGGCCTTGATGGCGTCTTAACTCTCCCGCCGCTTCGAACGTTCACGTTCACCCCATTTTTTACAGAACCTCGATGCCAATACGGCGCTCGTTCGGTTCGTTCGTCTGATGACTGTAAGCTGATGAGGCGTCGCGCGGCCGTCTACTGTAAACACATTTTCCGCGGTGATGGTGTAAAAAATCCATTATGCGTTAACATCAACGGAGAACAATTCACTTCCTTGTTGATTTTCTCTGGCTCTGAGGCTCTGTGGCCAGTGACTGGTCTTCTTCTTCTTCAACACATAACAGGCAAATTCACATTCATTCTCGCATGACGCCGCCCTCTGCTGCCTGGCAGACCAAAGTGCACTATTGCACAACCAAAAAAAATAAAAATAAATAAATAAATGTCTGTCTGTCTATCTACTATAACGTCGCAAAGGTAAGCCGCTTTTTGATGGCGCCAGACCCAATAAATAAATAAATAATCTGGCAGTAGGAGAGTTAATGTCTGATTTTACACTTTGTTGCATGCTGAAAATAGTCTACAAGCTCACAACGTGTTGCAGCGCAGCGCAGCGCAGCGCGCTGTGAGCTTGTAGATCGGCTATTTTCAGAGCGCAACACCCGAACGTCATCACATCTTAGTTTTTATTTAGTTTATTTTCGCCTGTGAAAAAAGGTTGTCATAGTTTTAGTCAACGAAATCAACACTATGATGATGATAATGATCATGATGATGCTGACCTAGTGATTTTCAATATGAATACAAAGATCTTTATTCAGTCTTTGTTATTTAAGTGTGTGTGCATGTGGGTACGTGTGTGTGTGTGTGTGTGTGTGTGTGTACGTGTGTGTGTGTGTGTGTGTGTGTGTGTGTGTGTGTGTGTGTGTGTGTGTGTGTGTGTGTGTGTGTGCACGCAGAGGGAACTTCCTCCCCACCATCACGTCCAGCTACATCAAGTCGTGTAACTATGACCATGTGAACAACACATACTGTCCTATCTTCAGAGTGGGAGACGTGGTGCGCTACGCGGAGCAGAACTTCACCACCCTGGCACTCAAGGTGAACGCACAAATGCAAACACACACTCAAGGGCAGTGTGGGTGATGTTGTCCTGCTCTCTACAGATCACATGCTGCTCAATCCATTTCTACCGCCTTCTGATAAGGATAGTAGCAGGGACGTGCTGGCCATTGGGAAAAGTGGGACAACACCCAACGGCCGTTTCATTCCCGGCCGGTCCAGGCCGGCCGTTAGGAGAAAAAAAAAAAAAAAACGTCGGCCTTCATTCCATTTTGGGGGCTGGGCGGCCAACAAAGTAAATCGTCACTGTCGGGCAGAAACCTTGTATCTCAAGTTTCAAATGTATACATTCTTTTGCAAAGCAAAGCCCTGCTTCATCATACAAGGCCGTTGCACAAAAGTAGTGAAAACAGCCGATCTACAAGCAAACAACGCCTCGCGGTGCGAGGCGTTGTGTGCTTGTAGATCGGCTGTTTTCACTAGTTTAAATCATTTTTAAAATGATAAATACAAAACAAGCGGTTTTGGAGAGGTTTCCACCCGACAACGACGAAATATAACTAAAAAAAAGAAATGAGGGCCTCTCCAACTATTTTTTCCGGGCTGAATTAGGGGCCCAGCATGTCGTAGCCATGTTTTCCTGTTTACACAGGATAAGAATGTGTTGATTGGAGATGGTTTTGAGGCCAGAATATTTGCGGTATTTTCCTTGGAACGTAGACAGTTTGTGGAGATCATTTTCTGTTGTTCTCCGACATTCAGAACCATATGGACAGGATGCAGCTGTGGTACAGTGTCAGCTTGGTGTTGGTGCAATACCAGAGTACAGGATGAGTCTGCTCTCGTGTTTTCTCTCTTGACTTTTTCCATTAACCCTAGATCGCTATTTCTTTTACACCCACACTAACGCCGGGTATATTTTACCCGATATGAAATCTGTGAAGAAATTGGGTAGGCTATTGTTTTAAAAATATTCCTAAAAAAAAACGACTAAAGGAGCTGGGAACTTCTCCTTTGGTCCCGCCATTCCTGGCAAAATGTGAGATGGTCCAGTGAAGGCACAGTCATATCTATCAATTGTAGGAGAATAGGATTTTTTATTTTATTTTACCCTATCACTAACGCTGAGTGAAATCCATCCGGATACCTGCCTGTAGAAAAAAACAAAAAAAAACAAAACAGGGATGGGGCTGGGAAACACACCTAGCTTCTATGATGTCACTGAGCATCCTGAAGGTACCCAAGGACCCATGCACCCACGCCCTGACGCCTGATTTGGAATCGCACATGAGTTCTGGGCGGAGCCGTTTGTTTTCACGCCCGTCGGCAGGTTAGTTACTCACCAGCGTTAGTTTCAGTGAGGTTAGGTTTAGGATTAGGGTTAGAGTTAGGCATAGTTTTCCTGAGGTTAAGGTTAGGGGTAGGGTTAGGTTTAGGCATAGTTTTACTAAGGTCAGGGTTAGGTTCAGGTGGTCGCACCTCCGTGCGGTCCAAGCGAACACAAAGGAGCTCTCCTTAGCTCCAGTTCAGCCAATCAAAAGCTTCCATGGTCGGGGTTTGCCCAGAACTCATGTGCGTTTCCAAATAACACACCTCAGACAGCAACATTATGAAAATCACATCAAACATATAATTTTCCGAATGTCTGAGTGAGTGTCTGTCTGTCTGTCTGAAACAGCGTTTCTCCTCAGTGGCTGGAGCAATTGATCTGAAATCGCATCATCATTAGCATATGAACACACCTGACATAACTGTGAAGCCCGTTTGTCACTTTCACAAATCATATGCTGTATATTAGCATTTTTATGGTGTATCTACTATCTATTCTGCATCTAGCATGAGGCATATCTATTCTACATCTAGCATGAGGCAACATGTTTAACCAGCTGTGTGTGTGTGTGTGTGTGTGTGTGTGTGTGTGTGTGTGTGTGTGTGTGTGTGTGTGTGTGTGTGTGTGTGTGTGTGTGTGAAGACGGGCCGGGGGGGGGTGTCTGGCCCTGTTACAGATGTTGTCCAAAAATCATGCAGATCGGTACACAGTATCTCTATAGCCATTAAACGAAACGGGTATTTCTTACATTGATGCTCCTACATATTATCATGCAAGCACCAGTTAAAGTTATACTGTGTGCACAGTGCACATCCCATAACCCACACACTGCACATCATTTCGGAGCTCATATCTTTGAACGGGTAAGGGCTAGTAAACATAATTGTCCAGGTGGAGATCAGCCGCCGTTAGTGTTCTAGGGTTAATACAATTTGTATCAATTCAATTCAACTCAGTCGAGGGTTAGGAGTTTCGCTCAGGGACACCAGGGGTTAAAGTGGCTTGAAGTTCTTGCCGGGAACTCCCGGATATGAAATTCAGGGACACGTCTTGGCCGCGGCTGGATAAAAATCATAAAATATGAAAATGAATAATCATTTTGATAGCCTGTCAAAAGAACCTACAGTAGCAAGTTCACACTTTTGAGTGTTACTTGCATAATATCCTATGTAAACCACACTTCACACCCAAATATGTCTGAGAAACGTTAACATTTCCTTCTTCTGCTGCGTGTTTTTAAAAGTGTTGCATAGCGAGTAGCCTACTGAAAACTTAATTTGATACAGTATATTCGTGCCCTCTGGGTATTTCTTACATTGATGCTCCTACATATTATCATGCAAGCACCAGTTAAAGTTATACTGTGTGCACAGTGCACATCCCATAACCCACACACTGCACATCATTTCGGAGCTCATATCTTTGAACGGGTAAGGGCTAGTAAACATAATTGTCCAGGTGGAGATCAGCCGCCGTTAGTGTTCTAGGGTTAATACAATTTGTATCAATTCAATTCAACTCAGTCGAGGGTTAGGAGTTTCGCTCAGGGACACCGCAAGCCTGGGAGGCTCAAACCTGAGTCCTTTTGTTTCCCAGGAAGCCTCTCTAAACCAAGGGTCTTCGACAGGGGGTCCGGGTCCTCACCCAGCCAGCACGCCCACATGGGTCCCGCATGGGTACGAGTTGGGCTACTTGGGTACCACGTGGGCATGGGCTTGATGTGGGCAAATTACATGGGTCCCACGTGGGATACATGTGGGATACCTGGGCATGGGTTGGAAGTGGGCTTTCCCACATGGTTCCCACATGGGCTACATGTGGGCTAACTGGGCATGGGATTGAAGTGGGCTGGCCCAAGTGGTTCCCACGTGGGCTACATGTGGGATAACTGGGCATGGGATGGAGGTGGGCTGGCCCAAGTGGTTCCCACATGGGCTACATGTGGGCTAACTGGGCATGGGATGGAAGTGGGTTGGCCCACGTGGTTCCCGCATGGGCTACATGTGGGCTAACTGGGCATGGGATGGAAGTGGGTTGGCCCACGTGGTTCCCGCATGGGCTACATGTGGGCTAAGTGGGCATGGGATGGAAGTGGGCTGGCCCAGGCGGTTCCTGCGTGGGCTACATGTGGGCTAAGTGGGCATGGGATGGACATGGGCTGGCCCACGTGGTTCCCGCATGGGCTACATGTGGGCTAAGTGGGCATGGGATGGAAGTGGGCTGGCCCAGGTGGTTCCCGCGTGGGCTACATGTGGGCTAACTGGGCATGGGATGGAAGTGGGTTGGCCCACGTGGTTCCCGCATGGGCTACATGTGGGCTAACTGGGCATGGGATGGACATGGGCTGGCCCACGTGGTTCCCGCATGGGCTACATGTGGGCTAACTGGGCTTGGGATGGAAGTGGGTTGGCCCACGTGGTTCCCGCATGGGCTACATGTGGGCTAACTGGGCATGGGATGGAAGTGGGCTTGGCCACAAGGTTCCTGCATGGGCTACATGTGGGCTAACTGGGCATGGGATGGGCATGGGCTGGCCCACGTGGTTCCCGCATGGGCTACATGTGGGCTAAGTGGGCATGGGATGGAAGTGGGCTGGCCCAGGTGGTTCCCGCGTGGGCTACATGTGGGCTAACTGGGCATGGGATGGAAGTGGGTTGGCCCACGTGGTTCCCGCATGGGCTACATGTGGGCTAACTGGGCATGGGATGGACATGGGCTGGCCCACGTGGTTCCCGCATGGGCTACATGTGGGCTAACTGGGCATGGGTTGGAAGTGGGCAGGCCCACATGGTTCCCACATTGGTCTACATAGAGTTTTCAACTTCAAGCGTCAATCACTGGTTCCCACATCGGCCTATTTTTAACACATATGGTGCCAACCCCGAGTTTCCCGAGTTTGTATTGGTACTACCGCTGTGCCAACCCCGAGTTTCCCGAGTTTGGGCCGTTTTTGAAAAAAAAAAAAAAATCTTTTTTCAAAAAAAATTTTTTTCAAGATTTTTTTTTGGACCTCCACAAATGTATTAGGCATGATCGCGAAATTGCATGTTTAACCGCCATACCAACTCATTCTTTCAAACATGGCAGCCATGTTTGTTTACATCTGAAGAAAACATAATGGCTGATAAATCATGAATGCCTGAACGGATTTCCAAGCGGATTTTTTTGTTTGAAAGCTGTGAACAGCATCTACACACGTGATGCATCATCTAGGCAGGGGCGTGCACTTTTTACACAATTGCACAATTACATGGAAGTCTATGGTAACCATGGCAACGCGAGACATTGAAGAGAAAAAATCATTGCAACATAAGTGTTAAATGTATTTTTTATTTTATTTCAGTTATTTTTTGGCTGTGAATTGGCCTAGGCAATGAGTGGGGAAAACTATTTCCTTTGAATGTTTCCATATGGACTTACGAAGTCTAGCCTATAGTTATTAACAACAGCTTGACCAACATATCTATTCAGGGGGTTATGTATAAAGAAGAAAAATAATATTAAAGAAAAACATCCATGACTTTAATGCTATATCAATTCCATGCTGTACCGGTACCAGTAGGAGAGATAACAGGCAAAATGTTGACCAAAATAACACTTCTACTTTCTCTAATTGTGTAGACTTGTTGTAAATTAAGTAATGCAGATGTTTAACAATAATTTAGTGTAAAATGAAACTGTAGATCTATGAGGGTCCATTTGGTCACCAACTCGCCATCATTTAGCTAGGGACCACCTGGAACGCTCCCAAAAACCACTGGTGGTGTGTGTGCGTGTGCGTGTGCGTGTGTGCGTGTGTGCGTGCGTGCGTGCGTGCGTGTGCGTGTTGTGGCATGTCTGTGTGTTGTGACATGTCTGCTTTATGTGCTGATAGGTACTTTTACAATATAATAATACATAATACACATTATTTAAAAGTCAGTAGCTGATTATACTTGATGCATTTTGGACAGACAGACAGGCACATTGCACGCACGCACGCACGCACGCACGCACGCACGCACGCACGCACGCACGCACGCACACACACACACACACACACACACACACACACACACACACACACACACACACACACACACACACACACACACACACACACACACACAGAGAGAGAGAGAGAGAGAGAGAGAGGGAGAGGGAGAGGGAGAGAGAGAGAGGGAGAGGGAGAGGGAGAGAGAGAGAGGGCAGACAGACCAACCAGGGACAGAATCTCATTACCATTTGAATACAGGGTGAGTTCACACGTCACTGTGAAGTCCATCTAACCAATCACTTTCCTTCTCAGATTTTGAAAAGTAACTGATAGAATTAGGAACTCATTTTCCACTAGGCTACTGTACTGTACTGTACTGTCTTGCGATTTGGCTTAACCCACGGATGGACCTTAAAACATCTAAAAGTATGGTAAGTAGCCTCATTGTCTATATATTCTAAAATGTTCTCAAACTAGCCCAGAGACAGGCTGGTTTTAACTCAAGGTTTGTTGTTTTTGTCAGCTTAACCAAGGACATTATCTTAAACAAGTTGCATGTTTTAGCTCTAGATTTAAATTTGTTATCACATTGTAACCAATTATTTCAATTATTATTATTATTTAATTATTTAGTACAGCCAGATGCTTAAAGGTGGGCCAGAACATAACTTTTTCCCTCCTCAAAGATGTGTAGGCCTACATTGACATTTACATTGCTTTAACTTTTGATGGCGTCCTCAGAGTCACTAAAGGGGGTCCTCCAAATCTTTGTGTGATAGAAACCTTATTTTCTAATTTTTTATATTAACCACTTGAACACTAGCGTCCATATTCTGAGAACTTGAGCCAAAAATAGCAGATCTACAAGCTCACAACGCCTTGCACTGCGAGGCGTTGTGAGCTTGTAGATCAGACATTTGGGCAAAGAGGTTTTGTAGAGAGGGAAAAGAGCAGACCAAGTAGTGAGTGAAATGTCAACTTTATTAAGTATTGACTGTTCAAGTGGTTAAATATCTGAAACACAAATCGACATGGATCCAAAATACAATGATGATTTTCCTGTCATGATGAAACTATATGGAATCTATGTGGTTTTGGTGGTCCCTGCTTCATCTCTCTCAACTAAGGGGTCCGTGGCCTGAAAACATTGAGCATGCAAAACCAGTTTGTCCACAGTCAGCAGGCACGTAGACAGTAGGCAGCTGATAGCATAGGCCTACTAAACTTGCTTATAGAGATGCAAATTTTTGCTATTGTGGGGGTTTACTTTGGGTCATCGTCACCTGGCTTTACAAAGAATCAAATGTGCACACGCTTGCCAAATGGTCTGTCTCCTGTGTACTACCCTATTGGACTAGTTACTTATTTAGAATATTATTAGGCTATAAAACATAGGCCTACATTAAACTCTTCAGCCCTATACATTTTGTCTATTTGAAAATCGCCTACTAAAATCTCATTCCTGGTGACGCCAGTGTAAGTGTGTTTAAAGATAGAATGACTACTTTACATTCATATCTTGTGGCTAATCCTTTCTTTGACTTTTGCCATAAACTCAGGAATTGCCATGTCGGAGATATCTAAGGTTAAGGCTTCCTGGGTGAAGGCAAGATGGACAGAGCAGTGGAAGGCAGCAGAACCGTCCAGGCTTCACCAATTCATCAAGGATCTCACATATGTTCCTGACCAGCACCTCCCCCATAAGGAGTGGACAACCCTCAATCACCTGAGGACAGGTGTGGGACGTTTCAGTGCAGCACAGGATCCATCACAGACTGTGGAGCATGTCATGACCAGCTGCCCTATATACCAGCCACTGAATGGTGATCGTGGACGAGAATGATCATGACCTAGACAATGACACACTCGACTGGATTGCTGCAACGGAGTGTAAGGACATACAACAGAAAAATAACTGGATGATGTGCCATCCCAATAGACAAACTCTCTCTCTCTCTCTCCCCTGTGGTTGGCTAAAAAAAACACCCACAAGCACAGCGGACCCAGATTGATGAATGCAACATGAATGAACACTGGATTCCAGAAAACCTATGCCCTAAAACAGTTTTGTAAAAAAAAAAATCAAGATTTTGATGCACCTCTTACACAATTTATGTTTTTGGAAATTTTTTATCCTTTATTTTGTTCTGTTAGCAGTCTGTGGAGCATTATGGGAATATCTCTTTTTGCATTTCAAGTGTTTTTTAAATGTACTGTATGTACACTTGCACATTTGATCTGTTTGCCTTCATGCTGCTGCTATCTTTATTTATATTGTATTTTATTATCTTGTTTATTTTTGTAATAAACGTTGTCAAATATACAGTATATTGTCTATTTCATCCAAAATGTATTTTAGGTGTTTCAATAATTAACACAGTTCATGTCAAACACTGTTTTAGTCTACCATTAAAATCTTCCTAGGAGCAAGGTTGAGCCCACTTGGATCCCACGTTTATCCCCTATGGTTACCGCATAGAATTGCCTAGGTGGGGCCCAACCAGGGCCCATGTAGAACCCACCTAGGGCCCACACAGGCTAGCCCAAGCGGCTCCCACCTGGGTCCCATATACATTTGCCGAGGTGGGGCCCACCCAGGACCCATGCAGAACCCACCCAGAGCCCACGTGGGCTAGCCCAAGTGGTTCCCACTTGGGTCCCATATAAATTTGCCGATGTGGGGCCCACCCAGGGCCCCTGCAGAACCCACGTTGATCCCACGTGGGCTAGCCCAAGTGGTTCCCACTTGGGTCCCATATAAATTTGCCGAGGTGGGGCCCACCCAGGACCCATGTAGAACCCACGTTGAGCCCACGTGGGCTAGCCCAAGTGGTTCCCACCTGGGTCCCATATAAATTAGCCGAGGTGGGGCCCACCCAGAGCCCATATAGAACCCACACAGAGCCCACGTGGGCTAACCCACGAGGGACCCTTGTGGAAACCGCGGACATTCCCACATAGAACCCACGTGGGCTAGCCCAGGCGGTTCCCACATGGGTCCCATATAAATTTGCCGAGGTGGGGCCCACCCAGCGCCCATGTAGAACCCACGTTGAGCCCACGTGGGCTAGCCCAAGTGGTTCCCACCTGGGTCCCATATAAATTAGCCGAGGTGGGGCCGACCCAGGGCCCATGTAGAACCCACACAGAGCCCACGTGGGCTAACCCACGAGGGACCCTTGTGGAAACCGCGGACATTCCCACATGGGGCCCATGTAGGGAAGCCCACCCTGTACCCATGCGGGACCCATGTGGGCGTGCTGGCTGGGCAGAGTTGCTATAGGGGGTCCTCAGAGTTACTTTAGGGGGTCCTCCAAATCTTTGTGTGATAGAAACTTGTTTCTCCTTTTTTATATTAACCACTTGAACCCTAGTGTCCTTGTTCTGAGAACTTTGGCCAAAAATAGCCGATCTACAAGCTCACAACGCCTCGCGCTGTGAGCTTGTAGATCGGCTATTTTTGGCGAAGAGGTTTGGTGTAGAGGTGGAAAGGAGCAGTATGTATTGATGGTTAAAGTTGTTAAATATCTGAAAACAAATTGACATGAATCCAAAATAATAAAAAAAACAATTAAACTATGTGGAATCTATAAAAGGTTATGGGGGTTCTCTCTCTCAACTAAGGGGTCCTTGGCCTGAAAACATTGAAGACCCCTGCTCTAAACATTTGGCCATATCTGCCCTATATACTCTGTGTCATTTCTGTCACCCGTGTCTCTCCCAGGGAGGAGTGATAGGGATAAAGATCTCGTGGATGTGTGACCTGGACAGAGACGAGAACGAGTGTAAACCCTCCTACACCTTCACCAGGCTGGACGCCATGTCACAGAAGAACGCCGTCTCTCCTGGCTACAACTTCAGGTATTCCTTTCTTGACCATAAATTGCACCCTAAAATGTGTAATTGCGACTGTCAGGTCGCAGTTACTATCAAAACCTCGACCAGCTGTCAGTCAGTCTGTCACACGTCACACGTCACACTTTTGCCCTGCTCATAGCTCCATAACCGTTCCGATCCATGACAAATGTTGTACCTTGCCTGCCAAACCACAACCTCCAACCATCAATTCTCACATGACCCTCTTCTAGCGCCACCATAAGGCCAATTCTTGCAAAACACATTTTTGGACACTTCTCCTACAGATTTTGTCCTAAAATCACGCAAATCGGTACACAGTATGTCTACACTCATCTCATCACCATGGATCTGTCCCACATAGCGCCAGCATCAGGCCGTTTTTTTTTTTTTTTTTCAAACACTTTTTTGGACACTGCTCCTACACATTTTGCTCTCAAATCACGCTGCGACCTGGCGGTCGCTTATCTCCCGATTAGGGAGTCTTACTGGTAGCTTGGCAGTTCACACTGTCAGGCTGCATCAGAGCATATACGGTATGTGGAATCAACCGCCTGGACCGCTACGCCTACTACCACTACACAGGGCCGGTTCTAGGATTCTGGTGGCCCTAAGCTAGATTTCTTTTGGTGGCCCCCAAGACCAGGGGTTAAAGTGGCTTGAAGTTCTTGCCGGGAACTCCCGGATATGAAATTCAGGGACACGTCTTGGCCGCGGCTGGATAAAAATCATAAAATATGAAAATGAATAATCATTTTGATAGCCTGTCAAAAGAACCTACAGTAGCAAGTTCACACTTTTGAGTGTTACTTGCATAATATCCTATGTAAACCACACTTCACACCCAAATATGTCTGAGAAATGTTAACATTTCCTTCTTCTGCTGCGTGTTTTTAAAAGTGTTGCATAGCGAGTAGCCTACTGAAAACTTAATTTGATACAGTATATTCGTACCCTCTGGTTTTACCAAGAAAAATGGAGACTGCCATGCTCAACTAAAGCATTTTCAGGATGAGAATGAGTGAACAAAGCAACCTAATATACATACATTGTATTGAATGAGAGCAGGGTGGAGAGCAACTACCGACATTGATTGTTTTTATTAAGCATTGTAAAGATGTATTTACATGTTTGTATAGGATATTTGTATGTATCTTATATGGACCCCAGGAAAATTAGCTGTCGCTCTGACGTCAGCCAATGGGGATCCATTAAATCCCCTACAACATGTGCACCTGCACCTGATGGAGGCAATGCATGCTACACAGGTCAAACTGCATGCTACACACGGACTAGAGAGTCAGTCGCTGCCAAATAAATTAGTGCTGAATTGTCAGATGTCATGAAAGCTGTGAAGAAGCTGTGAAGAACACACTGCCCTACTTCACTATTCTGAGGCTTGATGGATTTTACATTGTCACGCATTTTTAAGTTATGTATCTAGTCAGGAGTTTTTACTTCTCCAAATTAAAGTTATGTATCCAGTCAGGGGTTTTTACTTCTCCAAATTAACTGCACAGAGCTGGCTGACAATTTCAATGACGGTGCCTGGGTTGTGAGCTGCACAGAATGTTAAGGTTCTATGTAAGGCTACAATGCAAGCACGTTTCTGTATGACAGAATGGAAAGCATTCTAAGAAATACGAATATACAGTATGGGGTCCCTGCTTCATCTCTCTATCAGCTAAGGCCGGGTCCTTGGCCAGAAAAATGTTGAAGACCCCTGATCTACATAAAAAGCAGAAATACTTCATCCAGGTGCGCAAACCTATCCATATTGTATATCCAGGGCCGAAAATCTTTAGGGGGGTCAAACTCCCCAAAATGCATAGAAAACTGCATCTTGGCACAGTTATACCTAACACTCCCAGCACAACCATCCTCTGACATGGCCCCCCTATAGTGGTTGTGGCCCTAAGCGACCGCTTAGATTGCTTATAGCAGAAACCGGCCCTGCCACTACAGCAGTGTTTAACACTTAAAATGAACATAACTCTGTGACCATTGCTGTGGTCAGCACTATATGAGACTGAGCGGTCTGAAAATGTAGATCAACTAACTTTGAAGGATGCTTGCTCAGCCAGGACACATTATGGTTTATCCTATATGTAATGGGTTTAACCACAAGAACTCAAGCGTCCCCCTTTAATAGTAACACTCTGCAAAGATGGGAGAACATTCTGCAAAACAATAACAGATCTACAAGCTCACAGCTCTACACCTGGGCTACACCTGGGCTGCCAGGTTTCATAAAGCAGTTGTTCTCAACTTTTCAGGCCGCAACCCCCAAAATAATCATATTTTAACTGGGGACCCCCCTACCCTGACGAGCACTAAGAGTTGAGGCATTACATTTTGTATAACACAGTCATATTGTGAAAATAGCAGATCTACATGCTCACAACGCCAACGCGAGGCGTTGTGACCATGTAGATCTGCTATTTTCACAATTTCTGCCTCTAATATTTGACAATTTGGCCAATGTTAAATTTGTCATTGTAGAGGAATTAAAAAGTCCTTAAATTGTAACTTTAGAAATGTGCATATACCCTCTATACACTTCAAGTTATGTTGGTTTGTTTACTGTTGAGTGAGAAGACAACGTTGCACATTGAGTCAATCATCTGGGGAACCCCCAAAACAATTTCGGGAAGCCCCCTTGGGGTCCCGGCCCACAGGTTGAGAACCACTGTCATAAAGTATGAACCATTAGTAGATAATTCATAAAAATAAACAATTCATGTTTATCAGGTACTGTTAGTATTAACACTGCGTAATAATGAGTGCTTTGGTTTCCTCTGCACATAGGTTTGCCAAATACTATAAGATGGACAATGGGACTGACTATCGTACACTGGTCAAAGCCTATTGTATCAGGTTTGATGTGCTGGTCTATGGACATGTGAGTATGCCCAATTTATAGTTTTTGTTCAATAATCCCTTGTCTCTTCTGACACCTTTTTTTTTTATAATTTTTTGTCACTCATAATAATGTTTAACTGATTTTAACTACAGCCTATATGTGTTCTATCCAGGCTGGGAAGTTCAACATGATTCCTACACTCATCAATATGGTGGCAGCCTTCACTTCAGTGGGAGTGGTGAGTTTGTAAATGAATGAATGAATAACTAGACTGCAATCAGTCGAGGTGCCAACTTGCCAACTTGCGCCATGTGCCACAACTGTACATGGCGCAGGTTGGCACCGCAGTATGGCCAACTCTATCGAGGTGCCAACTTGCGTCTTGTTATTTATATCAGGTCGCACTTGTTGGTGGTGACGTCGCCTTTATACTGTCGACCCGGAACAGACGGCACCGAACGCAGTACAATATATATTATTAATGTCTTTATTTTGGCAATAAATATGTCAATCAATCACGTGTCTTTATGTGATTGGTCCAAAGGGTACGGTTCTGTGTGACATCATACTGCTGAACTTCCTGAAAGGGGCGGAGCAGTACAAGGCCAAAAAGTTTGAAGAGGTAAGTGGAGCATGCAAACTGCACATGATGCACCTTACATTTAGTCTGTTCACCCTGATACTGTCCCCACTCCCCCCACATGATGCACATTACATTTAGTCTGTTCACCCTGATACTGTCCCCACTCCCCCCACATGCTGTATTATAATGCACACTCCATGCACGTTCACAACGTTTCAGCATGGTCTGCATACAGTATGCGCTGCTTACTGTACATATTGTGTACAAATCCCTAATAGCCTTCGTAATATACCATAACTATATTGATTCGATTACAGTATTTTGAAGAACACCAAACCGTACATTGTTTATCTACGTCTCTATGCCTCCTCTCTCTCTCTCTCTCTCTCTCTCTCTCTCTCTCTCTCTCTCTCTCTCTCTCTCTATCTCTCTCTCTCAGGTATCAGACAAGGCGGTTGATTCCCCTACAGGTACCAACGGGCTGTACCGCTCCCAGCTGTACAGACACGAGGAGAAGCAATCCAGTGACTCAGGGGCCTTCTCTCTGGGCCAGTACAGCTAACTGACAGCTATTAGGGGCCACCATGCAGCTTCATAAGACCCATAAGACCTGGAATAGCTATTGGAAAATCTTGACATGTTTGGCAAATCTTTTAATATATCTTTTATAAAGCATTCATTTGTAACTCAAATATTTGCTTCTGGGTGGTCCCTGGAACAACATATTTTGAGATGGGGGTCCGCGGCCAAATACATTTAATTTTGGCGGTCCTTGACATGAAAAAGTTCAAGAACCGCTGGTTTTTCAAAACTCTTAGAAGAATTTAGAAGACATTTATAAAATCAGTTCAAAAATATTCAAAGACTTGCAAAAATGTTCCAAGATCTACAAGCTTACAGTGTGGCACTCGGTGCCGTGCTGGGAGCTTGTAGATCTGCAATTTTTTAAAGTTAAAGCATAAAATAATGGTTAAAGTAATAATGTGTATTAATGCGTTCCCGGTCATAATGAGTCAATGTGTAGCATGGATGTGAGGACAGGACATCAGGGCTACAGTAGGAGTAGAATGTGAGTTGGGATTTTCAAAAGCATCAACATACAGAAATTGTATTAGCTTTTAATATATAGTGTATTGGATGTATAGAAACATTTTTTTTCCATTGGTATAGAAACTATAGAACTGTTCACAACAGCTCCACAAAGCGTCCACTATTGAATTAGGGAATAAGAATGTGGAAATTAGGTATGCTGTAACTTGTCTGAAATACGGTCTCCATGTATACAAGGATTAAGAAAAATATATATAGTTGTACTGTAGACTGTAGTTGCACGAGTGTACATGTTTAGCATGTCTTGTATGCTTGTTTAACAACTTACCTGAAATACATTTAGATTTATACCGGTACGTCTAGTAAATGTATAAATCCTGGTGGGAACCATGACAAATATTTGTATTTATTTTTTCTCCATGGGGAAAAGGCTCAAACACAGTACAAGTCTGAAAAAAACAATAAAATTAAACGCTCAACAATAAATGGCTCTGTTTTCTTTTCTTTCTTTCATTAGCTCTCTTTTCAAATGTACATTACATGTATGAAGGCTATACATAAAAGAGTAACTGAATTAGATGAGTTGAAACGGGCTACTCCTTGCAACAACAATTAACGACAAAAAAGCCAATACAATATGCTCAGTACGGACACATATGTCAGTTTTACATCAAATCAGCAGTTGCCTAAAATAAAAAGTGAGTTTCTGGACCTGGAGCAGATAAACAGTGTGCGTCCATTCCTCTCCTTTCCATCAAAGAAACTATCAGCCAGTATCACAATGCTTGGACCCCCCCACATTTCCCATCAAATAGTACACTGATTTGATTAATTCCACTGAAAGAAAGGAAGAAAGAAAGAAAGTTGTAGACGGAGGGAGAGAGTGATTGGAGCGATAAGGAAAGAGAAGGGCAGGGAGAAGGATGGTACATACTGGATTACTGTATATCTGTAACACAATAAGAAGAAACACATCGTCTGAGGTCTTCTCGTGTTGCTAATGGGCTCCAGGACTCCACAATGATGTTACCGTATCAGTGGAGACCCAAGCGGTCCATATCCGAAGCTGATTCGATTATTCTGGACTGGAGCAGTGCGCATAGGGCACACACACGCACGCACGCACGCACACACACACACACACACGTACACACAATGTGCAATCTACACAGAGACATAACTTGCACGACTGAAGTGAAAAATGCTGGACCATTTAAGCCCTATTTTACTTTGTCGAAAAAGCCTATAGATCTACAAGCTCAAATGAGCGGCGAAATCAGATATTTTCACTATCTATGAAGATTGAGAAAAGGGGAAAATAAAGCTTATAACTACTTTGAAAATGGTCATTTATGTTTTGGTGGCGCCGCCTGCGGCCAATGCAGACAGTGTCAGGTGTGCCATGGGATTTTGTGACCACACATTATTATTGCAGGGGTCATCGATTCGATGTGATTGTATAAATGGACAAATCTGTCCCTGCCAAAGACTTGGCCTTGTCCGTGGCAACATTTTAGATTTCCTGTTTTACACACCATTATGTTCTTATTTTGATACCCAATACCCAATTACTGAACATCAAGTCTCCAGGTTTACTTCAGATTTCTATGTATGACACTGATTTACTACGGTACTATGGCACTATTAGTACAGTATAGTGGGTCTCAAACGTTACATTTGCAAGGACCCCCATAACTCTTGAGAGTTTACAAATGGAGTGTACACTCTCAGAGCTACATACATGTTATGATCATTCAGGGCTAGCTCTAGCTTGTAGTACTGATATTTTAAGGATTATGCTTTGTGCCAGTTTGTGCTGGTTGTCTCTCACGCACCGCACACACAAGCACGCACGCACTGAGAGAGAGAGAGAGAGAGAGAGAGAGAGAGAGAGAGAGAGAGAGAGAGAGAGAGAGAGAGAGAGAGAGAGAGTGATACTTAACAAACCAAAGCTCTTCCTCTTGCTGTTACAGTCATCAGAGCTATACAAACACACAGAAACAAAGCCATTAATGGTTGACCACTGGGTTACAACTTATTACTTTTGCACTTAATTGTATTATCTTGTTGACAGTTTACAGTTTAGGCATTTAGCAGACGCTTTTAATCCAAAGCGATTTACAATAAGCAGATAATACATCACTTTAATAAACAAGATAACATATCAGAACATCAACAACATTGTTGTGTTCATGAGAGAGAGAGAGAGAGAGAGAGAGAGAGAGAGAGAGAGAGAGAGAGAGAGAGAGAGAGAGAGAGAGAGAGAGAGTTGATTTCAGTGCATTTGTGGGTTTGAGTTCCATCAATCCATGATGTTAAGGAGAAGATGGCCCTATAAACATATTTATAATAACTTTATAATTATGTACAACAAATAGTATTCAAATACATTGTTCTTCTGCAGCAGATGGATATCCTGTATATGGTGTCATGTGGCATATGGCACCCACCAATCCACATACAGATGTTCTGCACTGCAGTGCCCATATGTATGGACATCTATGACATCAATGACGTCCTCCACCGCTGCTAGCCAATCAGAGAGGGGACCGTCCAAGCCGTAGCCAATCAGGGACCAGCATTCTTGGTGACGTCACTGTCAACAAGAGGACCTGATATAAATAACATTGGGTAAACAGATACGCAAACAGAACGTAATACCTATAACTGACATGCAGAAGAGCAGCAGAGCGGTGGTGGAGCTGGTCAGTCTGGGTCTGAAGTCCTACTCCAGCGCTCTCCGGGTCCAGCAGTCCTACGTCAGACAACATCTGGAGGGAAGAGGGAGGAACGTGATGCTGCTGTGTGAACACCCTCCAGTCTACACCACCGGTCAGAGACATGCCCCTTACCCTCCCAGCGAGGAGCACAGGATCAAGCTCCTCGGCGCAGAGTTCCTTCGCACCAACCGCGGCGGTCATATAACGTTCCACGGGCCGGGGCAGCTGGTGTGCTACCCCATTCTGAACCTGGCCTGCTTCAAGAACAGCGTCCGCTGGTACGTGGGCGCGCTGGAGAGGACAGGCATTCAACTGTGCAGGGGATTCGGCGTCGAGGCCTCGACGTCCCCCCCACACGCCGGGGTCTGGGTCGGAGACAACAAGATATGTGCCATAGGGTGTGCCATACAGACGACACACTCTGGTCACTTCGTCACGTCCCACGGCATGGCTCTGAACTGCAACACAGACATGACCTGGTTCAAACACATTGTGCCCTGTGGGATTGTGGGGAAAGGAGTGACGTCGCTGACTGCCGAGCTGGGGAGGACTGTGACTACTGCTGAGAGCGCCCCCTACCTGCTGGAGGCCTTCAGACAACAGTTTAACTGTCTTATAGTAGAGGGAGAGAAGGAAACCCAGTCAGATTGGAAAAAGAATCACACCTGTGTGAAGTGAGCGACGCTCACATCACACACTTATTGTGGGCTCGCTAAAAGGCGAGACCAGTATGTTATACCAAAACTTTATATGTCAAGGTTATTCTCTTCAAAATAATTACCGACAGTACAAAAGCAGGGCCCGAGCATCTTTTTTGGTGACATCACCACCAACTAGTGCGACCTGATATAAATAACAACACGTGGGCTCGCTGAAAGGTGATTGTGGGCACGCTGAAAGGCGAGACCAGCCGTATGGAACAGCTTCGTAGGAACAGTATTTCTAGTTGTGGGCTCGCCTATAAGGCGAGCACACTTTAGATATTGTCATTATTGTGGGCTCGCCTGTAAGGCGAGCACACTTTAGATATTGTCATTGTGGGCTCGCCTATAAGGCGAGCACACTTTAGATATTGTCATTATTGTGGGATCGCCTGTAAGGCGAGCACACTTTAGATATTGTCATTGTGGGCTCGCCTGTAAGGCGAGCACACTTTAGATATTGTCATTATTGTGGGATCGCCTGTAAGGCGAGCACACTTTAGATATTGTCATTGTGGGCTCGCCTGTAAGGCGAGCACACTTTAGATATTGTCATTATTAGTGTGGTTGCCCTAACAGGGCAACACACTATAGTTCTAGGGAAACTTTATTTATTCTAGATAAACTTTTTTTCGGCGCGTTTCACAGCCCACAGTTTTTGCGCCACACACTCGCGCCATATGTCAAATCGACCGGCTTCATCGGGAATCGTATGCTATCATTTTGCTAAGAGAAAGGTTGTATAGTTTAATTGATATTAATTTATTAGTGAATTAAATTTCCCCATTGACTTATAATGGGAATTGCAAAAACTCACGTTCAATTATTTTTCTCTCGCAAACCATAGGGGCTACAGTTTCAAAACTTGGAGGGAAGGTTCATAATGCATACAAGGATTAACTGAGAAATAATTACATCATTTGGCCTCATGGTGGCGCTATAACAGCTCACTTTACCTTTTGGCTTATAACTCTTGAACCGTAGGTCGGAAAATTAAAATTATTTTTTCCCTGGATTCCTTGGGTCATGACGCATCTCTCCATATAGGCCACGCCCATTTGCGTCAGGATAGATTTTCCGCCATTTTGAATTTTCTTCAAAACACACTTTTTGCTCCTTTTCCTACATATTTTCTCCAAATGTCACAAAAATCGGTACACATAATTTATGGACCCATGCGATAAACATACTCAAGCGATATTTCGATAGTCCAAACCGTTCGTCCGTAACAGGCTTCCAAACTTAGCAAGAGGGGCCCATTTCGCAATAAATAGCCATAAATCACAAATGAAACATCCGGTCAACACCAAATTTTAACCACAATTCGCAGGTGATATACTCAACAAATCCCCAAAAGCATTTCCACTTCGACCCTCAGGGGGCGCCACAAACGCACAAAACGTAACCGTTTCAGGCCAAAACGCGTTTTTCAGGGGGAACAACCCTCTCAAAACGAAACACAAACGATCTCGGGAGCGACGCGACAACATAATCGTCTTGCGAAACTCGTGGGAGGAGCCTATTTCTCTAAAACAAGAAACCGTATCCTTATATCAAGAACGCAGGATCCCAACGGCAGCTTTTCAAATCGCGCGTCGCACGGCCCCGCCGGTATCCGTCCCTACGTCCTCTCCCTCGGACCCCGGCGTTTTCCTCTGGGTCCCGGAGGCGCATCCCCGTGACTCGCGCCGGGGCGGGGCGGGCAACCACACTCGCAATTTCACAAATTGCACATTTTCTAGTTGTGGGCTCGCCTGTAATCAAGTTCTCCTCAATACTTTGTCCGCTTTCAACTCCTACATACTTAGTGAGAAAATGAAAATAAAAACATCAATGTGTTCAACCTACTGTGGCGACGTGTGCTATTATTTTATACAGCAATCGGGCAAATGGTGGCGCTGTAGGAAGCCTTCGAAAGTGCGAACTTTGAACAGGTATAGCTCATGCTCTGTTATACGTACAGCCATGAAACCTGTATACACGTATGCGTCTCCTCATGCCGAACAACTTTTACGCTCTAACTTTTGACCTTTGACCTTTAGATCTCCCACAATTTGGAATTATATGAAAAACAGTAAAAATCTATCTCCTCCTGGGATCTTCGCGTTACGTGCACAAAACTTTTTTCACATGAACTTTGGACCAATACGGTCAAACTGTCTGGTCGGATTTCTTTTAAAGTGAAATATATTTTTTTAATTATTCAATTGATATTGCGGTTTTATGCAAATTATTCTTCGGCCTCTAAATCATACATGCAAAGTTACACGTTCATGGCATTTGGCAAAGATGTAGAGGGTTAGTCAAAGTATCACTGAAACCAATTTTATTCCAATCGGCCAAAGGGGGGCGCTGTAGGAAGCCTTCAAAAGTGCGAACTTTGAACAGGTAGAGCTCATGCTCTGTTATAAGTACAGCCATGAAACCTGTATACACGTATGTGTCTCCTCATGCCGAACAACTTTTACACTCTGACTTTTGACCTCTGACCTTTAGATCCCCCAAAATTTGGAATTATATGAAAAACAGTCAAAATCTATCTCCTCCTGGGATTTTTGCGTGACGCGCACAAAACTTTTTTCACAGGAACTTTGGACCAATACACACCAATAGGTCAAGGAACAGATACCAACCTTCTCACATTGGCCTGTTATAGCGCCACCAGCGGGTCAACTTTTGCATAACACATTTTTGGAACAAAATGGACCAATCTTTGACGTCAGTAACGTCAAAGAGAGCACTGCCTGCGATCTTGACATTTTGTGCTTTTATAGCCATTGTTTTCTGGCTTGAAGCGAGCCCACAATTGTTTCGAAGGAACAATATTTTTCTAGTTAGTGTGGTTGCCCACCAGGGCAACACACTATAGTCCTAGGGAAACTTTATTATTCTTTATAGTGTAACCAAAAGTTTGTCCGCCTACTCCTCCCACAGTTTTTGCACCACACACTCGCGCCATATGTCAAATCGACCGGCTTAATCGGGAATCGTGTGCTATTACTTTGCTAAGAGAAAAGTTGTATAGTTTAATTGATATTCATTTATTAGTGAATTAATTTCCCCATTGACTTATAATGGGAGCCGAGTTCAAGTATTTTTCTCTCAAAAGTCTTAAGGGCTACAGTTTCACAATTTGGAGAGGAGATTCATAGTGCTTCTAAGGATTAATTGAAAAATAATTACATCAATCGGCCAGATGGTGGCGCTATAACAGCCCACTTTACGTTTCGGCCTATAACTCTCTAACCGTAGGTCGGAAAATTAAAATTCCTTTTTCCCTGGATTCCTTGGGTGAAGACGCATCTCCCCATATAGGCCACGCCCATTTGCGTCAGGATAGATTTTCCGCCATTTTGAATTTTCTTCAAAACACACTTTTTGCTCCTTTTCCTACATATTTTCTCCAAATGTTACAAAAATCGGCAGACATGATCTCTGGACCCATGCAATGAACATATTCAAGCGATATTTTGATAGTCCATACTGTTCGCCCGTAATAGGCTTCCAAAATTAGCGGGAGGGGCTCGTTTCGCCAAAAATAGCCATAAATCACAAACGAAACATCCAGTCAACACCAAATTTTAACCACACATTGCGGGTGGGATACTCAACAAATCCCTAAAAGCATTTCCACTTCGACCCATAGGGGGCGCCACAAATGCGCAAAACGTAACCGTTTCGTGCCAAAATGCGTTTTCAGGGGGAACGACCCTCTCAAAACGAAACACAAACGATCTCGGAAGTAACGCGACAACGTAATCGCTTGCCGAAACTCGTGGGAGGAGCCTATTTCTTTAAAACAAGAAACCGTATCCTTACATCAAGAACGCAGGATCCCGACGGCACCTTTTCCAATCGCGCGTCGCACGGCCCCGACGGTATCTGTCCCGACGTCCTCTCGCTCGGGCCCCAGCGTTTTCCTCGGGGTCCCGGAGGCGCATACCCGCCGCTCGCGCCGGGGCAGGGCGGGCAACCACACTCGCAATTTCCCAAATTGCACATTTTCTAGTTTATATACTAGAGCAAGTTCTCCTCAAAACTTCGGTTCCTTTCAACTCCTACATACTTAGTGAGAAAATGAAAATAAAAACATCAATGTGTTCGGTTTACAGTGGCGAAGTGTGCTATTACTTTTTAAAGCAATCGGCCAAATGGTGGCGCTGTAGGAAGCCTTCGAAAGTGCGATCTTTGAACAGGTATAGCTCCTGCTGTGTTATACATACAGCCATGAAACCTGTATACACTTATGCGTCTCCTCATGCCGAACAACTTTTACCCTCTAACTTTTGACCTCTGACCTTTAGGTCTCCCACAATTCGGAATTATATGAAAAACAGTAAAAATCTCCTCCTGGGATTTTTCGCGTCAAGTGCACAAAACTTTTTTCACATGAACTTTGGACCAATACGGTCAGATTGATCAACCAGATTTTTTTTAAAGTGAAATATAATTTTTTAATAATTCAATCAATATTGCGGTTTTATGCAAATTATTCTTCTGCCTCTAAATCATACATGCAAAGTTACACGTTCATGGCATTTAGTCAAAGTATCACTGAAACCAATTTTATTCCAATCGGCCAAAGGGGGGCGCTATACGAAGCGTTTGAAAATTCAAACTTCAAACGGGCATAAGTCATGACTCGTTTCGTTTGAAGACATGCAACTTGTTACACGCGTGCTTTGACTCAAGCGTAAGACATCTGTGTCGTTGTTAAGTAAGCTCCGCCCTTCGATTTTCTGCCATTTTGAGCAGTTTGTAAAACACTTAAACCCGCTTTTATTCTGGAATTTTTGCTCCACGTGCACAAAACGTTTTTTACGTGAACTTTGGACCGATATCTAAAGATCTGTCAGATCGGATTTCTTTAAAATTGAAACATGCTTTTTTAAATAAATTCAATGAATATTGCAGTTTTATGCAAATTATTCTTCTGCCTCTAAATCAAACATGCAAAGTAACATGTTCATGGCATTTGGCAAAGATGTAGAGTGTTAGTCCAAATATCACTAAAACCAATCTTACCCCAATTGGCCAAAGGGGGGCGCTATATCATTTTGAGCAGTTTGTGAAACGCTTAAACCCGTTAGGATTTTTTTTTTGCAATTTGCATGAAACATTCTACACACAATCTAAGTACCTTTATCTAATAAAGTGCACACACACAAAAAAATAATAATAATGAATATAGCTGCAAGCAGCGATAAAGTGGCCAAAGCCAAAAACACCTCAAATCATGAACACAGCCTGCAATGTGCGTGAAATCTTGCAAGCACATTCCCAATAGGTCAAGGAACAGATGCCACCCTTCTTACATTGGCCTGTTATAGCGCCACCAGCGGGTCAACTTTTGCACAACACATTTTTGGAACAAAATGGACCAATCTTTGACGTCAGTAACGTCAAAGAGAGCACTGCCTGCGATCTTGACATTTTGTACTTTTATAGCCATTGTTTTCTGGCTTGAAGCGAGCCCACAATTGTTTCGAAGGAACAATATTTTTCTAGGTTATCTACCAGTCTATACTAGTCAGTCATATCAAGTTCTCCTCAATACTTTGGCACCTTTCAACTCCTACATACTTAGTGAGAAAATGAAAATAAAAACATTAATGTGTTCAGCTTACAGTGGCGACGTGTGCTATTACTTTATACAGCAATCGGCCAAATGGTGGCGCTGTAGGAAGCCTTCGAAAGTGCAAACTTTGAACAGATATAGCTCATGCTGTGTTTGAGGTACAGCCATGAAACCCGTATACACGTATGCGTCTCCTCATGCCGAACAACTTTTACGCTCTGACTTTTGACCTCTGACCTTTAGATCTCCCACAATTTGCAATTATATGAAAAACAGTAAAAATCTATCTCCTCCTGGGATTTTTGCTTTACGCGCACGAAACTTTTTTCACATGAAATTTGAACCTATATCTACACAGGCTATGTGGTGAGAAGTTTGTACGTTAAATAATGATTTTTTAATAATTCAATGTATATTGCGGTTTTATGCAAATTATTTTTCAGCCTCTAAATCATACATGCAAAGTTACACGTTCATGGCATTTGGCAAAGATGTAGAGGGTTAGTCAAAGTATCACTGAAACCAATTTTATTCCAATCGGCCAAAGGGGGGCGCTATACGAAGCGTTTGAAAATTCAAACTTCAAACGGGCATAAGTCATGACTCGTTTCGTTTGAAGACATGCAACTTGCTTACACGCGTGCTTTGACTCGAGCAGAAGACATCTGTGTCTTTGTTAAGTAAGCTCCGCCCTTAGATTTTCCGCCATTTTGAGCAGTTTGTAAAACTCTTACACCAGCTTTTATTCTGAAGTTTTCGCATTACGTGCACAAAACTTCTTTTACGTGAACTTTGGACCAATATCTAAAGATCTGTCAGATCGGATTTTTTTTTAATTGAAACATGCTTTTTTTAATAATTCAATGAATATTGCAGTTTTATGCAAATTATTCTTCTGCCTCTAAATCATACATGCAAAGTAACATGTTCATGGCATTTGGCAAAGATGTAGAGTGTTAGTCCAAATATCACTAAAACCAATCTTACTCCAATTGGCCAAAGGGGGCGCTATATCATTTTGAGCATTTTGTGAAACGCTTAAACCTGTTAGGATTTTTTTTTTTTTTTAATTTACATGAAACATTCTACACACAATCTAAGGACCTTTATCTAATATGCCTATGAAGTGCACACACAAAAATAGCTGCAAGCAGCGATAAAGTGGCCAAAGCCAAAAACACCTCAAATCATGAACACAGCCTGCAATGTGTGTGAAATCTTGCAAGCACATTCCCAATAGGTCAAGGAACAGATACCACCCTTCTTACATTGATTGGCCTGTTATTGCACCACCAGCAGGTCAACTTTTGCACAACACATTTTTGGAACAAAATGGACCAATCTTTGACGTCAGTAACGTCAAAGAGAGCACTGCCTGCGATCTTGACATTTTGTACTTTTATAGCCATTGTTTTCTGGCTTGAAGCGAGCCCACAATTGTTTCGAAGGAACAATATTTTCTAGTTGGTATTTGTTTGTATTTGTTGGTAAAATATTAAAGGAGTAGTTCATTACCAAAATTACTTTTTTTCTATTGATTTACTCACGCCATGTTTTTTGTCACATTTCTAAGACAATAAATTGATTACAGTAAATTTACCCTGATGGTTTCCCCATCCAGTGCATTTGGGTCCCCATCCGGAATCAACTGGGGGTAAATTTAATGTCATCACATGTTTGTCTCAGGAATGCAACAAGTCTCCATGGCATGAGTAATCAATAGAAAAAAAAACATTTTAGGGGTGAACTGCTCCTTTAAGATGTACTCATGCAATGATTTACTATAGGCCTACCAGGGGTCTTCAACAGGGGGTCCTTAGAGTTACTAAGGGGGTCCACCAAATCCTTGTGTGATAGGAAGGATGATAAAAAATAGCAGATCTACCAAGCTCTCAACGCCTCGCAGCGCAAGGCGTTGAGAGCTTTTAGATCAGGTTTGGTGTAGAGGTAAAAAAAAGAGCTGACCAAGTACAGAGTGAAAGGTCATGTTTTCAAAGTCGACGATTTAAGTTAAATGTCTGAAGATACACATTAACATGAATCCATGATGACAGAGCTGTCAAACAAGTCTATGAAATCCATGAAAATCTGCATCATACATTTATACAATAATTATATGTAGTGGGGGTCCCTGCTTCCTCTCTCTCTCAACTAAGGGGTCCCTGCTTCATCTCTCTCTCAGCTAAGGGGTCCCTGCTTCATCTCTCTCTCAGCTAAGGGGTCCCTGCTTCATCTCTCTCTCAACTAAGGGGTCCCTGCTTCATCTCTCTCTCAGCTAAGGGGTCCCTGCTTCATCTCTCTCTCAGCTAAGGGGTCCCTGCTTCAGCTCTCTCTCAGCTAAGGGGTCCCTGCTTCATCTCTCTCTCAGCTAAGGGGTCCCTGCTTCATCTCTCTCTCAGCTAAGCGGTCCCTGCTTCATCTCTCTCTCAGCTAAGGGGTCCCTGCTTCATCTCTCACTCAGCTAAGGGGTCCCTGCTTCATCTCTCTCTCAGCTAAGGGGTCCCTGCTTCATCTCTCTCTCAGCTAAGGGGTCCCTGCTTCATCTCTCTCTCAGCTAAGGGGTCCCTGCTTCATCTCTCTCTCAGCTAAGGGGTCCCTGCTTCATCTCTCTCTCAGCTAAGGGGTCCCTGCTTCATCGTTCTCTCAGCTAAGGGGTCCCTGCTTTATCTCTCTCTCAGCTAAGGGGTCCCTGCTTCATCTCTCTCTCAGCTAAGGGGTCCTTGGCCTGAAAACGTTGAAGACCCCTGGACTATACCATATAATCTAGATTAATTATTATTATTGATATTTTGTATTATTCCTTACATTTGGTCATATTTTAAAGTGTTTAAACAGTTTTATTTTTGTACTGTAAAGCGTATTAATGTGTTGTAATGTAATAGATTTGTGTGGACCCCTGGAAGAGTAGCTAATGGGGATCCAAATCAACAATACAAAATTAAATATAAGTACCAGCCCAACAAAGTGTGGCTTCATTTCAGCTGACCATTATCCTCTTAACTACCTTTGATATGATATATACAGCTGAGTATGATCCTACCTCTGATTTATTGCAACAGTAATCTGTTAATGTTCTCTTTAAACTTTGTGAATAAAACCTCATTTTGTAACTTCATCATTTCATCATTAAAGGTGTATTCAGTGATACTGAAAGTGGCCGGGGGTCATCTTGTCCCTTACTGGCCTTACAGCGTGGAAATGTTTAGTTTTTTATAGATTATAATGTTCTCGTTTTGATCATTAGACCCAATCACTGAATTTCGGAAGGCCTACGTCTCCAGCTTCAGGATATGTATGATTGTTGCGACCGAAGGTGGCATATACTCTGAAAAACCGTGTCGCTTGAGTGACCTTCCTTCCTTCCTTCCTTCCTTCCTTCCTTCTTCCCTTCCTTCCTTCCTTCCTTCCTTCCTTCCTTCCTTCCTTCCGTAACCTTCCTTCTGTAACCTTCCTTCTGTACGGGAATGATGTCAGTGTGATGTCAGCGAGTTGTGACATCACTTCCTGTATGGGGCGGCTACACGAAATGTGGATAACACTATATATGGAGATAGTCCAGTCCATCATGTCATATGGGACTACCGTCATAGACAGTAGCCAAAAGAGAAGGATACACAAGACTAAGAAAGACAAAAAAAGGAGGAGGAGGATAAAGATACCAAAAGGAGAGAGAAGAAAGGGTGGATGAGGTACAACATGTCTCAGAAAAGAAAATGTAACAAGGAGGTGGCAACGGGGCGGCTAGATAAAGTTATTAGGCCTGGATCCGACTTTAAGTCTACGCACAGGATTCCAGAAGTGTAGCGCTTATTCGCTCTTGTATCAAACTGGTACTCGAAACGTTCTTAGAATTTAATATATATTTTCTAAAGTAAATATGGGGGCGGCTGTGAAAAAAAGAGAAGAATAAAAAAGAAAAAAAGAGGAGGAGGATAAAGATACCAAAAGGAGAGAGAAGAAAGGGTGGATGAGGTACAATGTGCGGTATCCTCCTCTTAATTCAGAGCGACTTTGGTTCTCAAATACTTTTATTTTGACCATCATAACTAAACATCATAACATAACTACAGCCATACTCTACCCAGATTGGTCGAGGACTGGCTGGCCACCTCTGAAACCCGAATCTAGCTATGCTCGTAACACGGGCCATGGTGGAAGTCCTTATATGGTCAGCACACATTCTAGTGAGGAGAATGAATGGAAAATGTACCAATTATATTATTATTTGAATGAAATACAATCACTGAATATAGCTTTAACAATTCCATGACAATCGTTGTGTTCACTGAGGTTTGTCCTTACAGATGGACATGAAGCTGTTTCTGTGTGTGTTTAGACCAGTCATGTACCGTGGTCACAATGTCATTGTCTAATCCAGGGGATTTTGTCTCAGGGCACCCCATAAATATTGTTTTAATCCGAGGCACCCCTACATTATAATTTTCACTCCCAGCACCTTATATTTATAGCATATCGTTGTTGTCAGGTGGAAACCTTGTATGTCCAAAACCGTTCGTTTTGTATTTATCATCTATAATATGTACTAAACTAGTGAAAACAGCAGATCTACAAGCACACAACGCCTCGCGATGTGCTTGTAGATCGGCTGTTTTCACTAGTTTTGTGCGACAGTCTTGTATGATGAAGCAGGGCTTTGCTTTACCAAAAGACGTACACATTTGAAACTTGGAGATACAAGGTTTCTGCCCGACAGTGACGATATTTTAGTCATTATGTTGCGAGGAAAACGTTGAGATAACAGCCATTTCGGTTAGAACTGACTGAAAATAAAATTATACTAAATATTTTTTCAAGTGTCCAAATACATTCCAAAATATTATCAAATGATCTTGCGGCACCCCTGGACTGCCGTCACAGCACCCCAGGGTGCCCCGTCACCCACTTTGAAAACCCCTGCTCTAATCGTCCAAAACAGGAGTGTCACTTTTAGCTGGCGGCCCTTGGACTTAAGTCGTTATGCTGAGTGGCCCCCGGGCCCGGGGAGCAACCCTGGTCTAGAGGAATCCAGTAGAACCAGTTCTCTAGGAACCATCTTCAGCTGAGCAGCCCTGGTCTAAAGGAATCCAGTAGAACCTGATAGATCTCTTCTTCTCTCTCCCTATAAAGATGCTTGAGTTCAGAACACTGTGACTGACCACTGACTCTCTGCACACCAGGAGCAGAGCATCATCACCTGACAGGTAAGAACACACAATACTATGATCTGCAATGAGTTAGATTTGAAACACATGAAAACAGACAATATACTAACCAGTAAGACTCCCTAATCGGGAGATAAGCGACCGTCAGCGTGATTTAGGACAACATGTGTAGGAGCAGTGTCCAAAAATGTGTTTGAAAAACTCGGCCTGATGGTGGCGCTATATGGGACAGATCCATGTTGATGACATGAGTGTAGACATACTGTGTATCCATGTTGATGACATGAGTGTAGACATACTGTGTAGCGATTTGCGTGATTTTAGGGCAAAATCTGTAGGAGTAGTGTCCAAAAATGTGTGGTAAAAATCTGCCTTAAGGTGGCGCTGAATGGGAGAGATCCATGTTGATGACATGAGGGTAGAGCAAGTGTGTATCGATTTGTGTGATTTTAGGGCGAAATTTGTAGGAGCAGTGTCCAGAAATGTGTTTTGCAAGAATCGGCCTCATGGTGGCGCTAGAAGAGGGCCATGTGAGAATTGATGGGTTTTGGTTTGGCAGGCAAGTGTACAAAATTTGGCGTGTGTACAAAACTTGTGTGTACAAAAGTGCGTGTACAAAATTTGGCATGGATCGGGGCAACGGTTGCGGAGATATGAGCAGGGCAAAAGTGTGACGTGTGACAGACAGGCTGACGAACTGACGGACGGACAGCTGGTCGAGGTTTTGATAGCAACTGCGACCTGACGGTCGCAATAATAATCTACAATGAGTTAGATTTGAAAGATTAAATGTAGCTTATCATTTATTTTTAACCCCCTGTGGGCATCTGATGGGTTTGTCTCATTGGGTTGTATTTGAAAGAAAACGTAATTAAATTAAGTGAAATTAACGGGAGAGAAATGGACTTGAGCCATGATTTTAAGAATGATTTTGGCCCAGAAGAGAAATTAGAAGTTTGCCCGGGGACCCAAACTAATGAAGATATCAGATCTACAAGCTCACAACGCGTTGGTTCGTGCCGCGTTGTGTTCAATACTGTTTGTTTTCTAATTCATGGAATTTATTTCCTTTTTATTTAATTTCTTTACTGAAAATAATAATGGCTGAATTTGTTTTTAAGTTGTGAAGAATTCTGCTTTTTTTTTTAAATGTTTTGAAATCATAATAATTGACAAGTAAATGTAGAGATAAGGGGACCCATAAAAATGTATCCATGGCCCACATATGGGTCGTGAGCCAGTGTTTGGGAACCAGTTTACCATAGATTGAGGAGGACATTTTAATCATAATTCTGTTGTTTTCATGAACAGAAAATATTACTGTAAACACAAAGAGCTTTATTAGCCTTAAATGAACCAAATGGACCCTTACAGCTCTGTAACTCTGAGAGTGTACACATGGAACCAAATGGACCCTTACAGCTCTGTAACTCTTACTTGTAAGGGTCCATTTGGTTCGATTTGCACCCTCTCATTGTTACAAACCTTTGCTAGGGAGCTCCGTACCAGATTTGTGTTGTAGGAATGTTTTAATAAATGTTTCAGGAGTTATTAATAATGTAACGTAATGTAACATAATGTAACAATTATTATTATTATTATTATTATTACCCTTATTATATTATTATTATACATGCTGTATGGATTTGCTTTCACTGGTCTACAGTACGAGTCTCTATGTAATGTGATATTAATGAATAGAACTAAGGAACACTTTCTTACAACAAGGGTTCATATTTTATTGCGACCGTCAGGTCGCACTTACTATCAAAACCTCCACCGCCTGTCTGTCTGTCTGTCAGTCGGTCCGTCAGTCTGTCACGCCACTTCACGTCACACTTTTGCCCTGCTCATATCTCCGCAACCGTTGCCCCGATCCATGCCAAATATTGCACACACACTCCTTGCCTGCCAAACCACAACGTCCCATCAATTCTCACACGGCCCTCTTCTAGCGCCACCATGAGGCCGATTCTTGCAACACACATTTTTGGACACTGCTCCTACACATTTTGCCCTAAAATCACGTTCGCTTATCTCCCGATTTAGGAGTCTTACTGGTATAGTAATTAGAGAAAAGAAAAGATGAGTGTTAAACGTTTCCATTTACTTCTTTCTATCGTTTTAGTGATTTTAACTATTTTGATTTGCATGGTTGGGGGCATGCATGCAAGTGTCCAAATATATGTATTTTTATGCACAATAAGCCCATTCCCAAGATGCACCGCAATTGTGCATGGGCAGATGTGACTTATGGGGGCTGGTGTAAATAGCAACAAAGATATTGCCAGCTTATTGTGTCTAAACAAATGCTAATGCTAACACATGATAATGCTAACAAATGCCTAATGTTTAAAATGCTAAAGGAAAAAATTCAATGATAATGCTAAAAATGCTAAAGCTAATGCTAATAAAAATGTTAATGTTAAAGCTAATGATTAAAATGCTAATGTAAAAAATGTTAATAATGATGTTAATGTTAATGCAAAAATGCAAATGCTAACACCAACTGCTATACAAGGTTGCACACACTTAGCGAGCTGCAGGCACACTTAAAATTTCTTAGAAATGTTCTTTTCTAGTTCTAATTACAATCTAAAATATGAACCCTTGTTGTAAAAAAACAAAGTTGTCCTTTAAAGTTCAGCTTGTGTTCTCCACATCCAAAGCATTAACTTTTTCTCTGCCATTTTAAACATAGCTGTAGTAAGCAGCTGCCAAATTGTCCTTACCTTTTAACGTGGGCACGCGCACGCATCGTGCACAATCTGTGCGCGACTCATCTAGTAGACGTGTAGACTCGGTGACAAGCTTTCGAATACAAAAAACCCCATTGAAAAAGACATATCCGTTGCCACGCCGTATCTCTGCTTATCAGCCAGTGTTTACATGAAAAAGCATTGAAAAAAGCCAACTGTGCGCTATGGTAACACGTGGACACGTTCGCGCACAAAACGCACGATATGTGCGGGGATCATAATCCAGGCGTGTAGAGACTGGATCAAAGTTTCCAAACGCAAAAATCCGATTGAAAAACGAACGTTCCATCGCCCAGTAGCTTCCACTTCTGTTACACAGTAAACCAATGGAGGCGGGACTATGGCCCAGGCTCAGACTGGATACGGAAAGCTGGATCCGGTCCAGACCGGAAATGACCGGATACAGTTAGGGGGGCGGGCTTAAGAGCCAGAATCAGCGAAAATCTGCGCTAATACTTTTAATCCTTTCATAATGATTAAAGCTAATTAAACTTTGCGGGCTCTACGGGCATGGCAGCGCGGTACAGCGGGAAATCTACGGTCTCTACGGGGATCGCGAGGTATGAGTTAAGAGAATGAAATTAAAAGCTGACATGTTAACATCATGTGTTTGTAGGAATCCACCATGGCGTCACTTGAGGAGCGTATCCTGCACGCTCTACAAGATCTGGATGAGAATGACCTGAAGAGCTTCAAGTGGCTTCTGCGACGTCGTCATAATGTTGCAGGTTTCGAGCCGCTGACAAAGAGTGATCTGCAGAAGGCCGCTGACATCGAGGACGTTGTCGACCTGATCAGTGAACGTTTCCCCGGTAAAGAAAGCGTCATCATGGACACAATTCTATCGAAGCTCAACAGGCATGATCTGGCGCCCAGGTTTAGACACACACCAACAGGTAAGAAGAGAGGATGGATAATGTTTATGTGGTAACACTGTCTATGCATCCCATGTCTATAATAGCTTTTAGTCCAGGATAAACTGTCAGGCCCTTCTCTGGCCTTAGCTTAGGGTTGATTGCAGGAGGGAGTTTCTAAAACATGAAGGAAAGAGGGTGGAAAATGGTCTCACACTCCATAGAAAGTTGAACTCTTTAGAGTCTTTAGAATAAAGTCTTTAGAATAAATATACTGTATGTATGTTTACTTTCCACGCTCAATAAAGTGCTCCAAGTGTAAAGTGCAGCAATCGTTTTGGTCACGTGACCATCATCATCAGCATTGTGACATTCAGCTGTAATATTTATTATTATCACAATGATTATAAAGCATTATTAAATGATTATGTTTTTTATGAACTAACATGGGATGAATAGGATGTTATCAAAATGTCTACCTTGTAATTATTGTAGTATTACTTGACTTTATAATGTGTAGAGTTAGTTATTCATATTTACTTCAATACAACAATATTACAATAAATACAAGATAAAGATATAAAGAAGATATGATTATTTGACTGTTTTGTGTTTAATCTAAACATATGTTCTTTCTGTATGTTCTGACAGGAACAGGCCCCAGCGCTGAAAACACACTTCTTGGTGAGAAATTGATTATTAAAAACCTGCATAAAAGTCTGTAGTTTATTGTTCTGTTGATGGCTCATCTTAATGTATACATCTGTCATTACAGCTCAGCAGATGTTTGATATGAATGCTCAATTTGAGAAACTAAACACTGCATCATCAAACCAACAGACTGGTGAGTAAAATTACATGTTTTTAATAGTAAACTGATGAATAGTTGTTTTAATCTGTTTGTTTATAGCCTCGGAAACCCAGACTTCTTTTGGTGATCGGAAGAAAAAGAAGTCTGGGCAAACCCCCCTATAACTGTGCTGGCTCATGACATTTTAATTGTATAAATAAATTTAGCCGTTCAGATATCTTATTTTACATCAGTATTGTTCATGTGAACTGGTTTGTTTAGGCTTATCCATTATAATGATAAAATCACTATGATTTATCAGTCGTTTTCCACCTTGGATCACTTCCTCATTTACTCAAAGTAGACAGCAGGGGGAGTCATGTCCCTCCTCATTTACTCAAAGCAGACAGCAGCAGGAGTCATGTACCCCTCTGCGTCATTTTGCGACGTCGGAGGACGCGGCGAGATCCGCCGGCCAACAAATAATGTCCGCGTTCCCTCAGAGTGGTTTGTTTATAATGTGCTTGTTCTGTTGACCGTTTATCAAAATGTACAAATATCTCATTGCAGCTCAGGAGGTTCGTTATCTGAGGGCTGAGTTGGAGAAACTAAAGACTGCACAGAACCAACAGACTGGTGAGTCATCTGAAATGTTTTAATAGTAATGGTTAAATGTATTAATATCACTGCTCCTGATGGTTAGGATGGTTAAACGTATTAATATGATAGTTAGGATGGTTAAATGTATTAATACCACTGCTCCTGATAGTTAGGATGGTTAAATGTATTAATATCACTGCTCCTGATAGTTAGGATGGTTAAATGTATTATTATCACTGCGCCTGATAGTTAGGATGGTTAAATGTATTAATACCACTGCTCCTGATAGTTAGGATGGTTAAATGTATTAATATCACTGCTCCTGATAGTTAGGATGGTTAAATGTATTAATATGATAGTTAGGATGGTTAAATATATTAATATCACTGCTCCTGATAGTTAGGATGGTTAAATGTATTAAAATCACTGTTCCTGATAGTTAGGATGGTTAAATGTATTAATATCACTGATCCTGATAGTTAGGATGGTTAAATGTATTAAAATCACTGCTCCTGATAGTTAGGATGGTTAAATGTATTAATATGATAGTTAGGATGGTTAAATGTATTAAAATCACTGCTCCTGATAGTTAGGATGGTTAAATGTATTAATATCACTGCTCCTGATAGTTAGGATGGTTAAATGTATTATTATCACTGCTCCTGATAGTTAGGATGGTTAAATGTATTAATATGATAGTTAGGATGGTTAGATGTATTAATATGATAGTTAGGATGGTTAAATGTATTAATATGATAGTTAGGATGGTTAAATGTATTAATACCACAGCTCCTGATAGTTAGGATGGTTAAATATAGTTAGGATGGTTAAATGTATTAATATGATAGTTAGGATGGTTAAATGTATTAATATCACTGCTACTGATAGTTAGGATGGTTAAATGTATTAACATCACTGCTCCTGATAGTTAGGATGGTTAAATGTATTAATATCACTGCTCCTGATAGTTAGGATGGTTAAATGTATTAAAATAACTGCTCCTGATAGTTAGGATGGTTAAATGTATTAACATCACTGCTCCTGATAGTTAGGATGGTTAAATGTATTAATACCACTGCTCCTGATAGTTAGGATGGTTAAATGTATTAAAATCACTGCTCCTGATAGTTAGGATGGTTAAACCTCATTTCACTGTGAATGCAAATATACATACTAAGCAGTGTGGACTACATTATATTAATACATTAGATATTATTCTTGGTTTATCTAAACAAATGTCTTTCTGGTTGAGAAATGTATTATTAGTATTATTAAAACCCTTGTTAATAGCTTACTTGTTCTGTTGAAGTTTCATCAAAATGTTCAAATATCTGTCATTGCAGCTCAGCAGCTGCCGCCTCCAGCAGTGCCTCCACGTCCAGCACCTTCTCCTGTTGCAGCTTCACGTCCAGCAGTGACTCCACGTCCAGCACCATCTCCTGTTGCAGCTTCACCTCCAAGCAGAGCCGCGTTCTTGAAACGTGAGTACATGTTGGTTTAGTGTGCGTATGTGTGTGTGTGTGTGTGTGTGTGTGTGTGTGTGTGTGTGTGTGTGTGTGTGTGTGTGTGTGTGTGTGTGTGTGTGTGTGTGTGTGTGTGTGTGTGTGTGTGCTTGTAGTCAAAACAGCAGTGAAATGCTGGTTATTTTCTCTCTACAATAAACCTCTTTGCCGAAAATAACAGATCTACAAGCTCACAAAACACACTTCTTGGTGAGAAATTGATTATTAAAAACCTGCATAAAAGTCTGTAGTTTATTGTTCTGTTGATGGCTCATCTTAATGTATACATCTGTCATTACAGCTCAGCAGGTGCTTGATATGAAGGCTCAATTTGAGAAACTAAACACTGCATCATCAAACCAACAGACTGGTGAGTAAAATTACATGTTTTTAATAGTAATCTGGTGAATAGTTGTTTTAATCTATGTCTTTAATTTGCTTGTTCTGTTGTTGTTTCATCAAAATGTACAAATATCTGTCATTGCAGCTCAGCAGATGCGTGCTCTTCTTAAGGCTGAATTTGAGAAACTAAACACTGCATCATCAAACCAACTGACTGGTGAGTAAGATGACATGTTTTTAATAGTAAACTGATGAATAGTTGTTTTAATCTGTTTGTTTATAATGTGCTTGTTCTGTTGACCGTTTATCAAAATGTACAAATATCTCATTGCAGCTCAGGAGGTTCGTGATCTGAGGGCTGAGACTGCACAGAACCAACAGACTGGTGAGTCATCTGAAATGTTTTAATAGTAATGGTTAAATGTATTAATATCACTGCTCCTGATGGTTAGGATGGTTAAACGTATTAATATGATAGTTAGGATGGTTAAATGTATTAATACCACTGCTCCTGATAGTTAGGATGGTTAAATGTATTAACTCTTTTACTGCCACAGCACCTTCTCCTGTTGCAGCTTCACGTCCAGCACCATCTCCTGTTGCAGCTTCACCTCCAAGCAGAGCCGCGTTCTTGAAACGTGAGTACATGTTGGTTTAGTGTGCGTGTGTGTGTGTGTGTGTGTGTGTGTGTGTGTGTGTGTGTGTGTGTGTGTGTGTGTGCTTGTAGTCAACACAGCAGTGAAATGCTGGTTATTTTCTCTCTACAATAAACCTCTTTGCCGAAAATAACAGATCTACAAGCTCACAAAACACACTTCTTGGTGAGAAATTGATTATTAAAAACCTGCATAAAAGTCTGTAGTTTATTGTTCTGTTGATGGCTCATCTTAATGTATACATCTGTCATTACAGCTCAGCAGATGCTTGATATGAAGGCTCAATTTGAGAAACTAAACACTGCATCATCAAACCAACAGACTGGTGAGTAAAATTACATGTTTTTAATAGTAATCTGGTGAATTTTATTCTGGAATTTTCACGTCACGTGCACGAAACTTTTTTGACATGAACTTGTGACCAATATCTAAAGATCTGTCAGATCGGATTTCTTTAAAATTGAAACATGCTTTTTTAATAATTCAATGTATATTGCGGTTTTATGCAAATTATTCTTCAGCCTCTAAATCATACATGCAAAGTTACACGTTCATGGCATTTGGCAAAGATGTAGAGGGTTAGTCAAAGTATCACTGAAACCAATTTTATTCCAATCGGCCAAAGGGGGGCGCTATACGAAGCGTTTGAAAATTCAAACTTCAAACGGGCATAAGTCATGACTCGTTTCGTTTGAAGACATGCAACTTGCTTACACGCGTGCTTTGACTCGAGCGGAAGACATCTGTGTCGTTGTCAAGTAAGCTCCGCCCTTCGATTTTCTGCCATTTTGAGCAGTTTGTAAAATGCGTAAACCCGCTTTTATTCTGGAATTTTCGCTCCACGTGCACAAAACCTTTTTTACGTGAACTTTGGACCGATATCTAAAGATCTGTCAGATCGGATTTCTTTAAAATTGCTTTTTAAAATAAATTCAATGAATATTGCAGTTTTATGCAAATTATTCTTCTGCCTCTAAATCATACATGCAAAGTAACATGTTCATGGCATTTGGCAAAGATGTAGAGTGTTAGTCCAAATATCACTAAAACCAATCTTACCCCAATTGGCCAAAGGGGGGCGCTATATCATTTTGAGCAGTTTGTGAAACGCTTAAACCCGTTAGGATTTTTTTTTTTGCAATTTGCATGAAACATTCTACACACAATCTAAGGACCTTTATCTAATATGCCTATGAAGTGCACACACACAAAAAAAAAATTATGAATATAGCTGCAAGCAGCGATAAAGTGGCCAAAGCCAAAAACACCTCAAATCATGAACACAGCCTGCAATGTGCGTGAAATCTTGCAAGCACATTCCCAATAGGTCAAGGAACAGATACCACCCTTCTTACATTGGCCTGTTATAGCGCCACCAGCGGGTCAACTTTTGCACAACACATTTTTGGAACAAAATGGACCAATCTTTGACGTCAGTAACGTCAAAGAGAGCACTGCCTGCGATCTTGATATTTTGTACTTTTATAGCCATTGTTTTCTGGCTTGAAGCGAGCCCACAATTGTTTCGAAGGAACAATATTTTTCTAGTTCATTGTGTTGCCTGTAGGCAAATGTTAAAGTTTTCTGTTTATTCTATGCAACATAATTGTATTTTCCATTTACATTTACATTTGAAAGGCTTGTAATAAGTACTTTATTATGAAGTTGTGCACCAGTGCATTTGATTTTGAAACCCTTCTTGCATAGAGAGAGTCACTTCCTGTCAGCACCATTTTGATGCAGCAGTGCACAGAGAACGGAAACTATTTAGAGGCAATGCCGTACGTTTTGTTGTTGATTTCAGTTATGTTAAGTTTCTGTACAGGTTTGAGTGTTTATTTTGGTTTTGGGGAAAGTCAATTCTTGTACCATGTTTTGTTTGCTGCTGTCTGCAGCGAATAGTAGCCTAGTGCACAGGTGTATGGCATCTTGCTAATCACTTTCTTTGAATTGTATGTCTTGTAAATTAGCAACTTAACTGGTTTCCTTTTTATTCTGAAATGTCTGTAATGCTGTTAATTAAGAACACACACACTAAATGTTTGTATTGTTTTATTATTTTACAGTTTTCACCGTCATGTCTTTGAAGAAGTGCAACAGTAAATGGTCAAATCTTACTCAGACTCTGTCTTCATTGGCTGTGGTTTAACTTGGTGTTAAGTAACAGTTCCCTACACTGCATGAGAACACTACATTCATTTAATATTATATATTGCATTGTAACGTGAAGCTTGCCCAGCAAGCCAAATTACGTCATGATGACGTCCTCCAGTGACGTTCAGAACTAGGCCAGATCACAGCCCATATGGGATCATGATCTTGACGTCATTACCAGGATGTCATATTATGGACTTATGGATTATTGTTTTGTTTGTAATATTAGTTGAAATATGAGCATATACGGTTATATTCGGGGACATATCTGACTAGTCATGGTTTGACTTGATCTGGCCCCAATCGAGACGTCACTGATTGTTCCAGGTCCTGACCGTGCTTGCTGGGTGACCAATCCTCAAATCCATTTTTTGGTCCATGCAGAGCAAGTTCAGGCAGACAACTCAAAGGTATTATTACCAGTAAGAAGCCCTAAGGGGAGAAGTGAGGTTGCACTGAAACAACAGAGATTGACATGTCCATATATGGGCATTCCCAGATTTGGGCTTAATATTGATGACATCAGGGATCTCCATATACAGTATGAGCATAAAAGGGACAATGACGGATTTCATTTTCAAGTGTGACTCACGTCGTGGATGGTGTTTAAGTTGGCCAAAAAATTAGGCCATATTTTCCCAAATATGGAGATGACTGACATAATAGATGTCTGTCATCATAGACCACATGAGACTGACACAATACGTCCACATATGGGACTGACATTGACATTTCCTGTTTTCTACCACCCTATGCCTTTAATATGATTATAACATGTGTTTATTTTTCATAGAAGTCTAGAAAGGTATCACAGCTAAGTTAGAACCCATTTGTATTTTCATTATGCCTCTTATAGCTCTCTCATCTTTGCTCTCGGAAGCTGTTGGCCCTGAAAGAGAGGCACACCAGAATGCCACAAAATGGGCGAAGAAGTCTAAAATTCTGCAGAACCTGACAACACCCGAACCCGACCGACATTTAGGGTAGGGTAGGGCCTAAAATGTATGCTAATTAGTAGGGCCGGGTAGGGCCTTGGGCTCAATAAAAAAAGAAAATATATTTTTTTATTATTTTATTACTATTACTCTGTGATAGACCCGGCCATACCCAACCCGACCCGACGTTTTCGGGCCGGGTAGGGCCTAAAATTTATGCTAACTAGTATAGGGCCGGGTAGGGCCTCGGGCCTGCCCAGTTAGGGCCGGGCCTTAATTTTCAGTCCCGTTGAGAACTCTACGGAGAAGACCAAAAAGGATGGAAACTAGGCATAAGTTGAGAACCGTTGTGTGGTACAGGTAATTTCTATTTTTGTCAGCCATTGCAAGTTCCAGTTAGCGCAACAATCTACAACCTCTTCAAAGGGCCTTTATGTAAACCTTTGTACACGTCTTGTAAATAATATTGCATTAATAACACAAAGTTCTTTGCTCGTCACGTTTCCTTGATCTTGTCTTCATAAAGTCCAACTGATGATAGAGCAAAGTGAGATAAAAGAAAAGAAAAGCAAAGATGAAAGAGAAAGTTAAGAAAAGGTAACAATGTGCAAAATCAATATCGAGCAGTACACCTGAAAACATAAACTTTGTCTTTTATTTCTTGCAAGTGCATTCGTCATTTAGCATATTAATTCAAGCTAAACATGAATGAATTAAGCCATATGCTGCCCAAGACACGTTGTGGTGATGATATGTTAGCTTATATAATATTGGCTGGGACGACCAGCAGGTGGGCGGATTCCATACAGTATTATGTCCTTTCACTAGCTAACAAGAAACACACCATGAAGGTTTAAGGGTTTTAATGAAGTAAGGGCTAGTGGTGGGAATTTTTGTTCATTTCCGTGAACCGAATCATCGTTCGTTCGTTCACAAGATAGATTCGGTCATTATCGTTCAATCGGTCGTTCACAACTTTCGGGAAGCGCGGGGGGGGGGGTTGGAGCCGGTCGTCACATCATTCTCGTTCAGAGCCGTGACCGATAATCAGTCGAGTTCAGTCAGTCAGTCAGTCAGTCAGTCAGTCAGTCAAGCACAAGCAGTCAAAACACACCTCTTTCCTCTCTGCCTGACTGTTTCGGTCAGATGACAGACTCCCTGCAGTGCCCTGCACCCTAGTAGGCTTTTTCCACATCTGGTGCACGCACGCATATCAATCAAAAACATTCACACCGTCGCCGCACGCTCTATCATTATAAAACGGCCAACATCACTCAAAAGCGCAAATTAACATTTCACCCGTTCAGAGAATGAACGATTATCCCTTACCATTAGCATTACGTTCACACTTCATGAATTAACATGACACTGGCTCGATGGTCCATTGTATGAGATGAGATGTGTTACTATAGGCTGCTTGTAGGATAGATTAATGCCATAGTGTTTTCTATGGCTTATCTTCTAGCATTCTTTTGTATAGAACTGTACCACTTTTTTTGCAAACTTAATACAGTAGTCAGTCAGTCAGTCAGTCTGCAGTCTCGTAGGGTAGGCTAGTAATCAGGCTAGTAATTAGAACATCCCGTTCAAAGAATGAACGATAACACCCTTTTCACTCGCAGGCAGTCAGTCAGTCGGTCTCGGTCAATCAATCATCAGTCACAACTCTTCTCGTGGTCGGAGGCACTCTGCTGCTCCGTGACTGTACAGTCCCTGATTTCTGTTCCACACCCCCACGCACACACAGTCCTGCTTCTCTGAGGGAGAGCCCGCCTCCAGCCCACTACAGTCAGTGTCCAATAAGGAAAGAGGAACGGTGGAAAGGAGGGACGGAACGGTCGGTCGGGTCTGTCTTCTCTTGTGAGATACGTTGAATGAACCGTCTCTCTCTCTCTCTCTCTCTCTCGTCGCATTTGCAACTGAACGCCGTGAACGGTTGAACGGGTCTTTTCCGGATGGTGACCCGTTCGATCTCGTTCACCAGAAAGATCCGTTCATTTGAACGGGTCATTCATGACCGACACATCACTAGTAAGGGCAGATAAATAATGAGCAGTGATCGATGAGCAGACATGGATCTATGGTGTAAACGATCATGAAACGATCAATGATAATAATGAAATCAAGCAGTAATGAGTCAGTAGTGGAAGGAGGGGATTGGGGAGGGTGTAGGTTCCGGGGAGGGTCGCGGACCCTGGAGTCTTGGGGTAGGGGTCGTATAGCGTGATCGTCTGCACCGTCGGCGTCAGTGGCAACGTGGACTGAACCCCCCGGCAGGAACCTGAGAATAGAAAATAGAGAGAGGAGGAGAGGGGGATAGGGAGAGGAGAGAAAGGTAGAGTGAGAGAGAGAAGGGAAAAAAGGCTGTGGTGGTGTAGGGGTGGTGGAGGGATACGAAAAAGCAAGAGGGGTTCTGGGAAGTTAGGGTGAGGATAAATAGAGCTAGGTAGATGTCTGAGGGGCGGAGCTAAGGGCCAGGTAGGCCAGGTAGGTGGCGTGAGAGCAGGTAGGTGGAGAGGGGGGAGGAGTCATAGTGTGTTTCTCTCTCTCCTGAACTTCTGTTGTTCCAACACCATTTCACTAGCTAACAAGAAACACACCATGAAGGTTTAAGGGTTTTAATGAAGTAAGGGCAGATAAATAATGAGCAGTGATCGATGAGCAGACATGGATCTATGGTGTAAACGATCATGAAACGATCAATGATAATAATGAAATCAAGCAGTAATGAGTCAGTAGTGGAAGGAGGGGATTGGGGAGGGTGTAGGTTCCGGGGAGGGTCGCGGACCCTGGAGTCTTGGGGTAGGGGTCGTATAGCGTGATCGTCTGCACCGCCGGCGTCAGTGGCTACGTGGACTGAACCCCCAAAAAGTAAACATAAGGGCCACTACGTTGGATGTTGGGACGGTGTGGACTGACCCCCAAAAGGAGAGACGAAGGGCAACTTCAGGACTACGCTAGGGCATGGTCGGCTACTCTGAGGTCGTGGACGCTAGTGCATATGTAGCGCAAGTAGGATTGCGAGGTCCACCTGCTTAGCAGTTGGACGGTGTGATCTTGTAGGCCACGGCTAGCGGCTGTGGATGCGGCGCCGATGCGGAAAGAGTGGCCTGGGAAGTTCTCTGCAGAGAACCCTGAGATGGTGAGAATTTGGCGGAGGTGGAGGTGGAACCAGCTGCGGGTGGCTACTGTTCCGTTTTCGGTAGTGAACAAGGGGTCTGAGGGTCGGGCATTAAGGGAGGGTCTGGCTCGGATATGGTTGGCTAGGGGTTCGTATGGGCTGGTTGGGGAGTTGAGGCGGAATAGGTAGATGGGGGTTAAACGGCACTGGGAGGCTTTGCTCTTTTTGATTGTAAACACGAGGGTGTTGTGGTCGTGGATAGCTAGGTCTGATAAGCAAGGATCGATGCTGGGGTCGAGATTTTTGAGTTGGAAGTTGAGGCGCTGCAGGCCTTTCAGTTAGAGGGTGGTTTGTGGGTAAAGCGTGAACAGATGGGACGAGCCAGTGATGAGTTTGGTGAAAGAGAGATTCCACGGAGGTAAGCTCTGATTGTGGAAACTCTGGTGGAGTGTGTGGATTGGCTGTAGCTGATGTACGCTGAAAATGTTGAGGGGTCTAAGGAAGGAAATTCAATGTTGTGTGGTGGAACGACCTGAAATTTGGTCCACACGGTCCGGTAGGACGATATGGTGGAGTCGGCAACGCCCTGGAGGACGGACTGCTGGGACTGCAGGATGGGGTGGTGGAGGGGCTGGTTTATGGGGAGATGTCCGAGAATGGTGGGACCAGGACTGGCTGGGGATCTGGGTGTGGAGCCAGTGTCTTGAATTTCTGAAGCATACGACGGTAAGTGAGTCAGCTATGGCATTGTGGTAATATGGGATGTGGGCTGAGAGACGAAGGGCCACTGCTGGGCTACAGCGTTGTGGCGGTTCTGAGGTTGTGGACGCTCAGATGCTCTGATTGATGGCCGTTGAAGGACGTTGAGTGCTGCGTGTTGAGCATTATGTGTCGAGTGCTGTGTGTTTAACGCTGTGGGGACTGCTGTGAAGGGAACGCTGTGTGTTGGGCGCTGTAGTAGGGAACACTGTGAGGGGAACGCTGTGTGTTGAGCGCTGTAGTAGGGAACGCTGTGAGGGGAACGCTGTGTGTTGAGCGCTGTAGTGGGGAACGCTGTGAGGGGAACGCTGTGTGTTGAGCGCTGTAGTAGGGAACGCTGTGTGTTGAGCGCTGTAGTAGGGAACGCTGTGGGGGGAACGCTGTGTGTTGAGCACTGTAGTAGGGAACGCTGTGTGTTGAGCGCTATCTGTTGAGCGCTGTAGGGAAAGCTGTGTGTTGAGCGCTGTAGGGAACGCAGTGTGCTGATTGCTGTGTGTTGAGCACTCTGTTGAGCGCTGTGGGGAACACTGTGGTGGGGGGCTACGGCGTTGTGGCAGTTCTGAGGTTGTGAATAATGATAAGAGGAGGACAGGAAGAACAGGGGGGGGGGGAAGGTTGGGCAGTGCCATCGCTGGTTGTAGGATGGCATGCCCGAGAGAAGGGAAAGTGAAAGCGGGCGGGGCCTGAGGTGCGCTGGTGCCAGGTGTGGCCACGGCAGTGCTGTTGTTGTTGCCGGTTGAAGGGGAGGACAGAAAAGAGGAAAGTTGAGTGGGATGTAGGGATGAGGGTGCAGGGAGGGGATGAAAGTGCAACCTGCGGGACAAGGGATGATAAGATAGACAAGAGACGTTAATGGGTGGGTGGCAGGCACGGGGTTAATGACATGACACGGAAGTAGGAATGTTAGAGGTCGGAGAAGGGCGAATACGTTGAAGTATTTTGATACGAAATACAAAGCTGGGTCAAATATTTATCAAGGTACAAAGTATAGATACGGGCCGGAGAAATGTATTTGAAATCAAATACGTATTTTGTATTATGAAAATACATGAAAATACATTTTATAAAATGTATGCAATGATGAGTAGTTTATAGATTGATTGTCGAGTATTAAATTAGATGCCTGTCAGTATGTCTAAGAATAAATTGACCATGCTATGGCAAGTAGAATGATAATAATGTCATTAGAGACGGAATAAGGACATTAGACATTGAAGTAGGGATGGTATAAGTAGAAGGTGGAAGGTAATAATGGCAAAGACATTGAAAGTATTTTGATGCAAGTACGAGTACTGGGTCAAAATGTAGCAAATACGAAATATAAATACGGGCCAGAGAAATGTATTTGAATTCAAATGCGTATTTTGTATATTGAAAATACTTGAAATACATTTAAAATGTATGCAATGATTAGTAATGTTATAGATTGATTGTCGAGTATTAATTAATTCAAGTATTAAAGTTAGTTGGAATGATAATGGCTAGAAGTGGGATTGGTAGTAATGGTATTGGTAGTAGGTGGCTGTAGTGAATTAGTGAATAAATTATGAGCAATGAATGATGAAACGATAATGGATGGGAGGAAGGGATGATAATGAAAAGGAAAAGGGAAGAAGGGATGATAATGAAGGTAATGCGAGGAAGGGACGATAATGAATAGGAATGGGAGGAAGGGATGGTAATGAAAGGATATGGTGGCTTGGTTGTTGTTTCTGGTCGGGCGCGGCCTGGGCAGCCGTGGGACCTTCGGGTCCTTCGGGTTGGCGGGTGACGTCATCGTTGCGCGCCCGGCTAGATGAAGGCCCCGGTTTTGTTGTTGTGGTGGCCAGCTTCTGTGTGGAGGCGTTTTGCGGGCTTGCAGCTGCCGCTGGAGTCCTGGTACGGTCCGGTCACCGATGTTCGGTGGCGCGGGATTTGTGGCTGTTGGCGGGAAGCCCCGGAGGAGAGTGGGGACGAGCGGCGGCCGTGGTGGCCGTGGTTGCGGCGCTCGCTAGCCTGGGACCGCTGGCTGAGCCGGCTACGGGTCGGGGAGCGCCGTGCCGGTCGCTGGTTGTTGTCCGATCGCCCCGGTCCCGCGAAGCGGGCGGTTTTGGGTGGCTGTATGGGACCGATCGGACCGGGCTGGGTTGGATGGATGGAATGGCGGGAATGGAGGAGCGGCGGGAGTAACCGGAGGCGCGGGAAGAGGCGGACTGGCCGGTTGGGTTGATGGCGGTGCCGGAGCGGCGGGAATGGCTGGGCTGGAACCTGGAAGGAGTTGTTGTTGGGCTGTCCGGACGGGAGGCTGGCATGGCTGGGTGTCGGGGCAATCGACCGGGCTGGTTCCCATCCGAGGCGAAAAACTCAAGAGCTCATGGCGAGGCAGGTAAGAGCGAACGTTGTTGCTTGTTGAGCCTCATACGAAAAGCAAGAGGGGTTCTGGGAAGTTAGGGTGAGGATAAATAGAGCTAGGTAGATGTCTGAGGGGCGGAGCTAAGGGCCAGGTAGGCCAGGTAGGTGGCGTGAGAGCAGGTAGGTGGAGAGGGGGGAGGAGTCATGGTGTGTTTCTCTCTCTCCTGAACTTCTGTTGTTCCAACACCATTAAAAGGGGCATGCCCATTGCCCATATGTCCATGGCCATTTACTGATGGCATCTACGATCTCCATATATGGTCTTTAAAGGGACAAGGACTGACAGATAGAGATCTCCAAACATGGGCATATTGGTCGAATCGAAGGTGTGTCTGGTTGTAGAACACCATGTTGGTTAGTAGTTGGTCAGCAGAGTGCACAAGTACTCCGTTCAGTGTTTCTATTGCGTCCTCTGTTTGTGTTTGGCCAGCATTCCTGGTGACATCACCATCAACGGCCAATGAGGGACCAGCATTCTTGGTGACGTCACCATCAACAAGTGCGACCTGATATAAATAATAAGGTGCGCTCTGCTGCCGCACAAGTAGGCCATACATGGCCACGAGTGCACAAGTCACAAGTTGGCACCTTGACAGATTGCAGGCTAGTTGTGTATGCGGCACTGTGGTGTCCAACATGCTGAGACTGTTCTGTAAAACACATATTAGTTATTATTCATCAAGTATTTACAGGCAGACATTAAAAACACGTCTCTATAACACTGTGACCATGCCATGTGTGACTGCACTACAGCAACACACATGCTCACGAGTCAGAGTTCGCCGTTGGATATCGTGGAGCTCTGCATGGTGTGAGAGCAGATTTGGAGGAGATGTACAGAGGAACCACATTCACCTCACGTCACCATCATTGGCAGAACGCGTCCCGGTCATCAAAAGCGAGCTGTCTGAAGCCGTGTATGAGAAGCTGGTGGAGGAAACTCTAGACGACCTGACGGACTACTTTGAGGACCTGATAGGGCAGCCCTTCTCCTCGGCCGACTTTGACGTTCTCTTCTCTAGCGGAGTGTTGACAGTGAAGGTGGGAGGTGATCACGGGACGTATGTCATTAACAAACAGACGCCCAACAAGCAGATCTGGCTCTCCTCTCCCACGAGTGGTCCAAAACGCTACGATTGGACAGGGGAGCGCTGGGTGTACGCCCATGACAGGATCAGCCTCCACCAGCTGCTCTCTGACGAGTTCTCCGCCATCTTCAACCAACACATGGACCTGTCCAACCTGGCTCACTCCTGATGTCACATATGGTGTCAGAAGAAAGAGGAAAGGGACAGTCCACTGTGCATCCAAAGGCAGCAGCAGCAAGCAGAGGCCTCAGAGGAAGAGGGGACACACAGGGACGAGGGAAGTGTCCAGCAGTGATCACTGCCTCTTCCGGGGAGGGAACGGCTTACAACCTGGCCAAGGAAGTTAAAGATAGGTGGAAGGGAAACACATGACGCCGGGGATGCGCCATGATGACCGGCCATGACGCTCATCATGGGTGTCAAAACTCGCACCGGAAGTGCGATGAAATACATGGCAGTGAATGGAGCCGGCTGGACCAGCTCATGAACAAACACTATTCATGAATGACAGATCTTTATACAATCAGTTCAGGAATAAGAAGACATCAGAGATTTTTTTTCTAATCACTTGCTTTTTGATGTGCACAGAACATAATTAAATAATAATAAACTTGGCACATTCAGAAACTTACTTTATACTCTTTAGATACCTATAAAATTACACATTGCGCACATCGGAAATCAACACAGCAGAAACAAATGTGTGACATGTCTTTTATTTTCCTGAGCATAGACTGTAAAAATATGGACGGGAACCGTCACGTGAGCCATTGGTTTCTATCAGAGCGAAAATAAAGCTTTTCTTCCCCTTGTATGGGTGTCACCACCATTGTAGAAATGGTACCAGAGGAATGCTATTGGATGCCATTTGTCACGTGCAACCGCAGGGCAACAACGAAACTAGCGGCCAATTGTAGGAACACTTAATTCCGGGTTTGCTTCATTTTAAATGCGGACAACTGGGCCCCTGTCTGAGACGAGTATTTTATAAAGGTCTGAGTTGTTCAGAAATAGTTTTTGTTCATGAGCTTGCATGTCCACAGGCTTCCACTGAGTCCAGTGCATTCTACCGAACTTCCGGGTGCAGTTTGGCACCCATGGTGCGACAAAATCTGCCGGATGGAATTGCATGATAGGGAAAATTATATTGGTGTCCCTTCCTCTTGTTCCAAGAACCTGGCCAGGAGGTTCCAGGTGAAGTAAAGGGAGAAGGAGAGGGAGCAACAGGAGCGGAAGCTCGGCTTCCTCAACCAGCACAGCACCCAGCTCCATGGAGTACTGCGGCAACCAGGGCGAGGCCAAGGTTACCTGCTGCGCGTGGCGAGGGCGGCGACAGTGACAGATCACCGCTGGCAGCAGTCAAATAGCAGAACAGACACTCTTCAATAAGTGTGGTGCTGTTTGTGTTTGAAGTGGACTGGCGCTTGGATTAGGCACGCAGCCGTAGAAAGCTGGCCCACCCAATGGATTTTCCACAAAAAAAATAATAATAATTGTGTCTTTCATTTAAAAAAAAATATTGTGTTTTTTTTTGTGTGATCGTCTTTGCTTAATTGACTTGAGACGCTAATGGGAGTGTCAACAAAGTGCCGTTCTTCCATTGGTTAGTGCCTATCACATGGGTTGAACCTGTATTCAACCCTTGTGCACGTGACCCTGCAACCCTGCAGCAAAATGGTCGCTTTGATCAGTCAACGCCACTTCCAGGTTATTTCCTTAACGTGGGAGCGGATGGGGGTTAATGCATAGAAGTGTGGAAGTGTCGAAGGCACGCTGCCAGTCAAAGTGACTACTGTCCAATCACAACTAGATAATCTATACCCCACGAGAGTGTGTTGCTGGAACAGATAAAGGTGATTTTCTACTTATTTGTGGCGCTGAAAAAAGCCATTTTAGTATGAACATTTGGGGAATATTATGTGGGTTGTGACTCGTCGTCCTAACGCGACTTCTGTCTTGTATTGTCTGGACGCGCCCTTGGCCTGTATTCAAACCCCAGTGCACGTGACCCCACAACGGCACAATGCCGATTCGGTCATCATCTTCAAGCCACTTCTGGGTTATTCCTTTTAACATGGGTTAGGATGGGGGTTAATGCCTCTGTCTCGTTCAGTGTGGACGCGTCCCTACAGCTCGTATTGTGTGGACACGCCCATGTAGGAAATACACTCCCATCAGCCGCTCAAGTGTCAAAGTTTAAAGGTATGTCAGGAATTACATCTGCACAGCAGAGTTCCACTCTTTACAAATCATACAGCAGCAACTTGCGAGGCTGACAGAGGGAAGGATAGAAACAGAAGGCTGTTCTGTGTATTGGTGTGTGTGAGTAAAACATTTTATTTACATGTTCTTGTGCTTTAGAGTGGAGCAGAGCTATAAGTCTCTTTCACTGCAGTATACAGCATGTTTATAACGTTTGAGAGGTTATTCTGCCGTGCAATGGTATAGTAGCGGCCGTCAGTCTCGAGAGACCATGGCACAAGCGCACTTGATTAGATCAGGTGGTACTGAGGGAGCATTTCTTAGTGTGGCTGTACAGTCCCACTTGCGAATGACAGTCTCTCTGGCAGTGATTGCACTTGAATGTGCTGCTGTCGCCTGCTGATGCTGATGATTGAGGTGCCTTTCGCCGTGCTCTCCTTTCTGCTGCTGCTTGACTCAGCACAGTTTCACTTTTCTCCATTCCTTTCCATATCGCCTGCCTCCAGCTGGCGCGATCGTCTGCACAGTCCTCCCAGTTGTCCACTCCTATGCCCATGGATTTCATGTCACGCTTGCACACATCTTTAAACCGCAGGTGGGGGCGGCCCACCGGCCTGGTGCCAGTGGCAAGCTGTCCATACAGCAGGTCCTTGGGGATCCTCCCATCTGCCATGCGGTGGACATGGCCGAGCCATCTAAGACGCCGCTGTCGCAACATGGTATAGAGGCTGGGCATCTGAGCTTGTTTGAGGACTTCCTCATTTGTCACACGATCTTGCCATTTGATGTTTAGGATGCGTCTGAGGTTACGCATATGAAATGCATGGAGGCGTCTTTCTTGTCTTGAGTATGTGTTCCACGACTCGCTCCCATACAGCAGGACGCTGATGATGCATGCACTGTAGACAGCCATCTTGGTGTGGGTTGACAGTTTACTATTGGTCCATACTCTCTGGTTTAGCCTGGCGAAGGTTGTTGCAGCTCGCCCAATCCTCCGGTCGATTTCAGGGTCTAAGCAGAGGTTGTCCGTAGTTGTGGAACCAAGGTAGGTAAACTGGTGCACTGCTTCCAGCTTGTAGTCCGATATGGTGATTGAAGGGATGTTCTCAACACCTTGTCCCATGATCTGTGTTTTTTTCAGACTGATGGTGAGTCTGAAGTCTGTGCATGCGTTGGAGAGCTGATCCATGAGCCTTTGCAGTTGCTCTTGCGAGTGGGCTACCAGTGCAGCATCATCTGCAAAGAGCATGTCCCTGATGAGGACTTTCCTGACTTTAGTCTTCGCTCTCAAGCGTGAAATGCTGATCTTGTATGGAGGTGTATACCATCTGCTGACTGTCCGAAAGCATGTTGCAGCATTACAGCAAAGTAAATGCCAAAAAGGGTTGGAGCAAGGACGCAACCTTGCTTCACCCCGCTGCGTATGTCGAAAGCATCAGAGGAAGCTCCATCGAACTGGACAATACCTCTCATATCTGTATGGAAGGACTGGATCAAGTTGAGGAGCTTCGGGGGGCATCCTATTTTGTTCAGGATCTTGAAGAGGCCATCACGACTTATGAGATCAAAGGCCTTGGTCAGGTTAACAAAAGCAATATACAGGGGCATCCTCTGTTCCCTGCATTTCTCTTGCAGCTGGCGTAGAGAGAAGATCATATCGATCGTGGATCGCTCTGACCTGAATCCGTACTGCGACTCTGGGTAGATTCTCTCTGCGAGTTTCTGGAGCCTGTTCAGTACTACACGAGCGAAGAGCTTCCCCACTATGCTTAGCAGAGAAACACCTCTATAATTATTGCAGTCGCTTCTGTCCCCCTTGTTTTTATAGAGGGTAACAATGCTACAGTCCCGCATGTCTTGTGGTACTGCACTCTCCTCCCAACACTGGAGGAGAAGTCCATGCAGGTGGTTTAGCATGGGTCCCTTAGCGCACTTGACAACTTCAGGAGGGATTCCGTCTAGCCCTGGAGCCTTTCCGGAAGGTATGCGATCGATGGCTTTGCTTAGTTCCTCCAGGGATGGCATTTCATCCAACTCTTCCATGGTCGGCAGGCTCTTGATTGCCTCCATTGTAGAATTGGAGATGGTGTTTTCCCTGGAGTAAAGATCTGAATAATGTTCCACCCATCTCTCCATCTGCTTCCCTTTGTCTCTGATGATCTCCCCCGTTGGAGACTTGAGGGGTGCAGTTTTCTGCAGCGTAGGACAGATAGCTGATTTTATGCCATCATAAACCCCACGAATGTTTCCTGCATCAGCTGCTGCTTGGATGTCCTCGCAGATCTGCAGAAAATAAGCATTTGCACAGCGCCTGGCTGTTTTCTGGGCTATGCTCCTTGCTGTTCTTAAAGCTTGCAGAGAGGACCGGGTGGGGCATCGTTTGTATTTAAGCAAAGCAGCTTGCTTTTCTTCCATCACAGGGCCGAGATCCCCTAAGTGGGTCTCAAACCAGTCCTGGGACAAGCGTTTCTTCCTTCCGAACACCTTCAGTGCTACACTGTGCAGTGTGTCCCGCAAGTAGCTCCATCTTTGCTGCGCATTTCCTTCTGGCTGCTTGGTGGTGAAGGCTTTTTCCAGTGCCTTTGTGAACTCTTCCACCTTGTCAGGGTGCTTTGTACTGTTGACATTTATACGGACCCTCCCTGGTGGCCGAGCATGGTGGATCTTCTTGGGTTTTAACCTGATGCTACAGCATACCAAGGAATGGTCGGTATCACAGTCGGCACTCTGGAAGGACCGTGTGAATAGCACGTTCTTGAGGTGGCACCGCCTGGTGATGATGAGATCTAGCTGGTGCCAATGCTTGGAGCGTGGATGTCTCCAGGAGACCTTGTGCTGTGGCTTCATCCGAAAGAAGGTGTTTGTGATGCACATGTTGTTTATAGTGCATAATTCAAGCAGGCGTTGACCATTGTCGTTTAAGGTACCGACCCCGAATTGCCCAAGACAGGTAGGCCACGATTCAGAGTCAGCGCCCACTCTGGCATTTAAGTCTCCCAGGAGAATTAGCTGCTCCTGCATTGGCATGCTCTGGATGGTTCTGTAAAGTTGGTCATAGAACTCGTCTTTGACTTCTTGAGGGGAGTACAGCGTTGGGGCATACACGCTGATGAGGTTGACAGGCCCATCAGTGGTGTGCAGTCGCATGGCAAGTATCCTCTCAGTTCCGATTTCACCAGGCTCTATCATGTTCAGTAAGGTGTTTTTGACGGCAAATCCGATGCCATGCTCCCTGATTTGATCGGAAGCTTTTCCTCGCCAAAAGAAGGTGTAGTTATTTTCACGCAAAGTGCCAGATTCGGCAAGACGGGTCTCTTGCAGGGCAGCAATGTCTACTTTCAGTCTGAGCAGTTCGTTGTCGATCACTGCGGTCTTGCGTGCATCGTCTATCTCCTGAATGTTATCTGATAGACCGGGAGTCATTGTCCTAACGTTCCAGCAAGCGATTCGGAGTGCTGGCCTCCTTTCTTTTCTTGTTTTGCCTGGTGCAAGATTTCCATCCACCTGTCAGGTTAGGTATAACCTTAAGCTTCACGCACCCAGTGAAGCAAGTGGATTGTGGCGGAACAGCACCTTATTGGCTGGGGGCTGCCCAGCTTTAGGCGGGCGGTAGCTGTTCAGTGAGACTTCACAATCTCTCCCACCGTCGGGAGCAACCCCTGGCGCCTCGCATCTACGCCAATCAAGCGAGGCTTATCACCGGTAAACTGTTATCTCCCCGTGTTTTGCCGTCGCAGTGAAGCGACGCTGGAGTGTCCTCTCCAGTGCGCAAGCCTGGGTTTAAAGTTTATGGGAGACCAGCTGTAACCCACTTAGCAGGTCCCCCCTCTCCACTCTGCTGATGAGATCCAAGGGAGAGGCAGAAGCCAATACGCTTGGCACCAACGTCGTCGCAGGAGTTGCCGGAACGTTGCTTAAAATAGCAGCGGACCACCTATAGGGACTCCGGCTCCTGATTTGGTTTCATTTCTGAGTTTGCCGTCTCCTAGGCGGGTTGCCTTCCCAAGCTTTTGAGTCCCACCTGCCCACTTCACCGTAACCCTGGTTTGGGGGCTGTCAGGTTCTGAGCCTTTGCCAAAGGCAGCCTGGAGGTAACGGTGGTCTGGGGTACCCTCATTCTATCCCCTAGGTCCAAGCCCCCACCGTCGGATGCAGTTTTACGTCATGCCCAGGACATACACGGGGCCGCGAAACTAGTGCAATGGTATGAACAGGTGATCTGCACAGTATTAGCAAAGAAGACTAATACTCAAAAGTTTGCAAACATTGTAACACAGAGATGTAAATATTAACGTAATCAAAGAAGAAACACAAATGCACCATAAAGAGATTACAAATGAGCTATAGTCAGTTGGGAGATAAATCAGAACTAGCCAAAAGAACAGGTGTTGCCAATTATAATGTAACAAATGATAGGTTAAGTTAAACAACCTATACTTGTCACAGACTCCGCCTCAGTCACCGTCTGTGACCCACCTAGCCTACCTGTGCTCTGATTATTATCTTACTCACCTGTGTGGCTCACCTCACCTGTTCCCTGTGACTATTGAATGCCTAGTCTATATTTAGGACATGATGCCAGCCAGTCATTTGTTGGTTTGTCTGATTTGCCTGAGTTTATTGTTTGTACTGCATTCCCCTTTGAGAAAGGGTCGTTTTGAGTTTAAGTAAAGACAAACAGAGCTGACGCTGATACCTGTTTCCAGTCTCAAGTTTATTCTGCATTTTGGGTCCTGTCCTGGGCTAAGCCTGACAGTACAAACCAACCAAACCAAATGGACCCAGCGGAATTTGCACAGTTGCAAGGTGCGGTTGCTCTACAAGGACAGCTTTTGGGCCAACATGAAAATCACCTGGCGCAGATGAATGATCGCCTCGCTCAACTTGTCACCGCCGTTCAGGCGCTCACCTTTACTCCCCCCGCTGCTGTGGCACCTGGTGTGAACCAGGCACAGAGGGGGGCCGATGGAGCCCAAGCCCCAGCCGTTACACCCAGGGAGCCGCATGTTTCTCCCCCAGAGAGGTACAGTGGAGAGTCTGGTTCTTGCCGTGGTTTCATATCACAGTGCACTTTGATTTTCACTCTCCAGCCATCTGCTTTTACCACTGACGGGGCCATGTTGGCTTATATAATGACTTTGTTATCTGGCCGTGCGCTCGAATGGGCTAATGCTCTGCTGGAGAAACAATCCCCATTGTGTTCCGACTTTGACCGTTTCGTTGATGAAATGAAGAGAGTTTTTGATTGTCCGGTGAGAGGAAGAGATGCGGCGACTCGTCTGCTGAATCTCCGACAGGGACGCAACAGCGTGGCTAACTATGCGATTGAGTTTCGTGTCTTGGCTGCGGAAAGCGAGTGGTCCGACGCAGCTTTAATCCCTACCTTTCTTCACGGTCTGTCTGATGAATTAAAAGACGAGCTGGTTTCCCGTGAGTTGAGCGAGGGGTTGGATTCTCTCATTACTTTGGCCATCCAAGTGGATAACCGTATCCGTGAGTACAGGAGAGAGAGACGTCTCCGAATGGGGCCGAGGGCTCCCGATTACACCCGAATGGGGCCGAGGGCTCCCGACTACTCTCGTTTGGGGCCGAATGCCTCCGACTACTCCCGAAGTGGCCCGAATTCCCCGACGTCATCGGCGGCCGCCGATTTCTCTTCTGCTGAGGAGCCTATGCATCTGGGGCGTACCAGGTTAACATCCAGGGAGAGAGAGAGAAGAATGTCAAAGAAGCTCTGTCTCTATTGTGGAAAACCCGGCCATATCCTTGTTTCATGTCCTGAGAGGGAGGGAAACGAGCCGGCTCAACAGTAAATGGGGAATTATTGGTGAGCCATATTATTTCTTCTTCCCCATCGTTTTCTTGCTTTAAAATGCCTGCTGCTTTGTCCTGGGGGGGTCAAGAGCTATCCATTACTGCACTCATTGGGCCCGATTCACCAACCTACTTACGAACGTTCTTACGAAGAAATTTGTTCTTAGACCCTTTTAAGAAGTTTTTTAAGAAGATTTGGCATACACCAATGTTTTCTTAGCTGTGATTTGTTCTTATGTTAAGAAGAAATCTACGCACACTGCAGAGCACTCTTAGGGTGGCCTTTTAGTTCTTAAGTGTGACAGCGTGTGCTAAAATAATTTATTTTTTAAGTTTCATCAATTCTACAGTTGTATAATAATATGATGTAAATCATCAAAAATATTTGTATCATATTTTAGAGCAGTGGTTCTCAAAGTGTGGTTTGGGGACCCCCAGGGGTCCATTAGGAAGTTCCAGGGGGTCCACAGTAAAACAAGGAAGAGTTTTACCATTTTAACTAAGTTTTAAAATGTGTTTGAAAATAGCCGATCTACAAGCTCACAACCAAACGCATTACCATTACAGCCCATTTTGAGCTTGTAGATCGGATAAACACTTTGATAAATCTTGAAAAATCTTCCCAGGCAGAAAATATTTTCAGGTGGGGGTCTGCAGAACGCATGTTAATTTGGGGGTCCTTGACATGAAAATGTTTAGAACCACTGGTTTACTGACTAGTTTTCAACAGGTCTGAAAATTACATCCCAACCCAAATGAGCCGGTTGAGTTGAAGCCCAAGCCCCATACTCACCCCCTACGCCCCCCACCCACCCCCCGGCACAACCCTTCATCCCAACCCTTCTTCACCCCCATATCTCAACAGCCGCCACACGCCCATTTTCCTGTCCCCTTCCTACCTGAAAGCCCCCCATTGCACCATCCCAACCACCACACCCCTACTTCCACCCCATTACATACTAAGCAGATGCTAACTTAAAGCCCCTCTATACCCACCTACCAGCTTTCAGTAATAAAATGTTTTATATCCACAACTAATGCTATTTCCAAACATGAAATATGGATAACATTCTAATTTCAGCAAATTTACATTGATGTCTATAGTGAAATAATAAAATACATTCATTCATTAAATACAAATAATTAGCTGTTCACTTCAGAAGTACCTCCACAGAAGTATTTTTCTTTTTAATGTTTGGAGTCTAGTTGATAAGATAGGAATTATGATACATAATTATGGTTTGTGTATGAGGCTCATATGACCATATAATATATATATTGAACTGAACTTACAGTATAAGATACTGTAGGTTCAGGCTAAAAAGATTACAGGTCATAGTAACTTTGGTTGCCCTGGCTACGAAATCATGATATACTGTATGTGGAAAATTACCAACTACATGTCACTGTCTTCTTGTTACTTCCTTGTTATGATCTGGGAACCAATCAATAAGTCCCACGATCTTATACTGTCATAAACTGTACTCTTTATATACTGTTCTCCTCCATCTTGGAAGAGAGAGAGAATTATCAAGCTGCCGCTATGGTACGCTCACTGTTTGTCTCCTCTGTCTGACTCCTCTCAAAATACAGCAATCTATGGACTGTCCTTTGGCTCGTGTCTCTTATTTTGGTTATGGATTTTATCCATAATCCATATTTATTTAACATTAATAACTTACATTTCAATGGTCCATCGAGCGAGGATACTGTTTGTAACATTGGCCGACTGAGGGACGGATAAGTGTTCAGGGCTGTTAGCCATTTAAGGTTCACTTTCTCTCCCCCGGTGGAACAATGTTGCAACACGTATCTGGAACCAGCCAGGAAATCCTACATTTCTGTATTTTCAGACAAAGGTTTTTATTGGACAACAGTGTTATCTGAGTTTTGGATTAATGTGGAACCTGCGTGGACATCCGGGAGCAGCGGACCGTGTTGGACCATCGGACACAAGAGGTTGGATACTCCCCCGGTCCTTGGCTGCACCTGGATCTCTACGCCTGGCAAATTCCTAAGTTGATTAAGATAAGTACATATTTACTTAGTCCCCGTAACGTGTCGTGTCTTTGAATTTTGAATTAACGATGTTAATGTAATAATAATTAAGATGATTTGTGTTCTCCCTCCATTGGAGGAGTCGGAAAGCTCCTAAATAATGTTTTGGTTTGACACGCGTCGTAAATTAATCCTTATCTACTAGATACAGAATGGTCGTAAATCTCTTTGTTTCATCTTACAAAGTTTCAGGGAGGTGTGCACAATCCCTATTCTATTTTTAACTATCTCGTTTGGTTTCTCTCCCTCTCATTGCCATGAGGAAGAGACAAATATTTTCAGACTTTAACTTTTTTCGGTACAGTTGTTTTTGTCATTATTTGTTTGTCTGGACCCTATGAAGGGTCATTATTTGTTTGGCTTATAACCTAGGGCGTGAGCTTTCTAGCCAGCCTGATTAACACTTGGGTGACTGAAAATAAAAAACTACCACTACGCCTGCATTTATCGTTCATTTTGACCGTTATATTCTCTCCCTTTTGGCCAGGAGCGCAACACTTCCTCCCCCTGCTGCCAGCGGGGGTTCTATTGTCTTCCGAATTTGAATTAGCATTTCAATTGACCTCTCAAATAGGCCTACTCTCGCAGCGCAGCCCAGCATCCGCGCCGAGGGCGAGGCGCTTTGTATTATAGCAGACTAAATTGTTGAGTTTTGAAAGTCACTTTAAAACAGTTCGGTTTTGCATGCAGGAATAAATCAATGATCAGCGTCTTTGCGCACAGTGCGCCATGCAGTTTGAGTGGTTATAGACACATTTGTTTATCCAGAAACATATCTTTTATGGCTTTGTTTTATTTACGGTTTGGGAGATTCAAGGCCAACACAGCAGGGCGCACCGCGCTATTGATTATGCGGTGAAAGGCAAGGTAATGTGATGTCCCGACATCACGCACGCATGCATGCATGAGAGAGAGAGAGATATGCATTATATCCATTATGTAAAAGAATGACGCTTTTATTTGTCCCCACAGTGTGAGAGAGATGTAACTCCTGTGAGCGTAAAATGAAACCAAATGGACCCGTACGGTTCCATTTGGCTTAGTTTTGTTCATTGACAATATAGGGTATTTTGTTACACAAATAGCCAATCTTCTACAAGCTCACAACGCCATACGAAGCGAAGTAAAAGAATTACGCCTTCATATGTCCCGATTTTCATTCGTATTAGCTATTATTAGACAACTCACAAAACCAGCCAATGAATCATGTTTAGGTAGGCTACTGTGATGTCCCGACATCACGCATGCACGCATGCATGCAGAGAGGGAGGGGAAAGAGAAAGAAAGAGAGCGCTCTCGATAGTTAAATATATATATAATAAAATAAGGTTCCATTTGCGCAAATTGGGCTCGGGAGAAAGAGAGAGAGGGAACGGTGTAGCAGAGATAGACAGAGCGAGGCAGAGAAATGATGAGAGAGAAAGAGAGAGAGAGATAATTCACATTCTCTTCACTCTGTAAAATGTTCACGTAGTGTTTTTTGCTTAGGCATGTAACAATGAAAAGCAAATGATTATCCATTAGAAATTAAACATGCAGGACACAAGTGTCGGGTGCCTATACTGTTTGGTCGGCACCCATGTCACCGTGACATGCGTGCCCGTCTAAAAGCCGTCTCCACTCGGACAGAACAGACTGACTGCACCGGGAGGGACCGGTGCTGCGGTGCAGCGTGTGCCGTGTAGGCCTATCTATACAAGCTATTCATTTTGGCCGATAAATTATAGATCACCCAGTTGTTCTTTCTATGTATTATTAGCTGAAATGATGCTTAGCTTTTAGAAACACGCTGTACAGTGGCAGCAGCGTCGCACTTCTCCCGGTCAGCAAGAGCATCATCTCCCCGCAAATGATTGCTCCTGCACGGCTAAAATAATAATAGGCCTACATTATATACACCATAGAGATTCTCATAATTAATATTATATTGATACTATTTATGAAATAAAACATTTCCAGGTAGTGGTTTTAATGTCTTTGCTAAGCTGACAGTGAAATGCAAATGATCCATTACCTTGAACAAAGGCGCACTCCGGGAGCGCTAAAGGTGTGAACTCTCTTAGGAGGGGGAGAACTGGGGGAGAGCGGTCTTTTCTGCCGATAATTACCGTCAGAGTGGTATAATTTTATTTTATTTCATAATTAGGAAACGTTTCAGAAGGGGAAAAAAAACGAGAACATATATCTTGAGTATTTAGGAAAAGTCATGGAAGGGGAAATTTCTGAGACCTTCACAGGGAGAGTTATTGCACTTTGAAATCTCAAAATCGGCCTGAGGGACCGGTTAGTCACCCGTGTGTTAAAACCGTGCTCCTTAGTCAGTTTGTGGTTATGGCTTATCTTGTCCTCCGCAAGTTCAGTGTCTGTTAGATCAATTTGCGGAATGTTTTGTGGAACAGCGACTCAGGCAGTCGGCTGTTTATTGTTATTTGTAACTGTATCGATTAATCTGTGTTTATTTGGGTCTCTCAGTTTCATGGCTTTGCGCCAAGCCATTAGAAAGTGAGAAACAACATTTTATCTTTGACTATGTTACTGACCAGTTCTGTTTTCTGTAATATTAAGTACTTTTAAGACGTTTTAAAATGTCTCTGAGAAATTAAAGTTAAGATTTAAGATTAAGAATAACTAACTCAAATTATTGATGTCTAAATTAATTTAAACTATTGTAACATTAAGATTTTAGAGCCTTCCATATGACTATGGTTGTGTTTACAGTATTGATAATTCCTGTTTACTCTATCTGTCCCTCACTCCCTTGCTGCAGTCGCGATGCAGGTGGGGGAGTCAGGAACAGCCTAAATTAATATAATATGTTGTAACGTTAAGTTTTAAACCTGACCAGAGGCTTCTGGCTGTGTCCGAGTATAAATTGTCATTTATTTGATGACTTTTCTGTGAGAATGAATTTACTGTACTGTATGTGTGTGCGAGCAGAAGATGCGTGTGTGTGGGTGCTGCTTCAGTAAACCCCCCCCCCCCCCTCTCTGACTCCCATCTCTCTGACCATGAATGTGTGAGCATGAGTGCGTGCGCCTGTGTGTGCGAATGTCGCTTTGACCCTTATCTCTTTCACTTCCTGCGCGTGCGTGCGTGCGTGCACTTGTGTGTGTGTGTGTGCCTGTCTGAGAGCAGAGTGTGTGTGCACCTGCCAGCCAAGGCCATGTTTTTGAGTGTGTTATCTGTTGTTTTGGAACATGTGTCTCTGTTTTGACCTCCTTTCTCCTAGTTTTCGTCAACATTTCATTGTTTTCTGTCTAAAAGTATTTTGTTGATGTTCCATCCTGTCTGTTATGATAAACATTTTAGAAAAACTTCATTACCCATAAATCTCTTGTTTTAAAACGTCCTGTTCCCTGGTTACCATAACAACCTTTAGACCCATTGTTGAGAAGGACAAAGTCGCTTCTCGCCCCTAAGGCGTATTACTGGTACTAGACACAGTGTCTAGCAACTCTCCCCATTCCCGACTGGTACTGTATAGTGCCCTTTTTATTGATTTAAATAATTTAAATTATTTATTTAACTTTAAATGTCACAACCTGTTGTAACATCAGAGGGGTGTGATGTATCTTTTGTTTTTTCATTTTAACATTTTTAACATTGTTTCAATTTGGTTTTTCATTGATTTAAGATTTATTTGAAACTTAATTTGAAATATTTCTGTTTACATGGGCTGAGACTGGACGGAGAGAGGAATGCAGTGTGGGGAAGGAATCGGGTCACCGAAAACAACCACGACTGAGGCGGGGTGCAGACGAACCACCATCTGAGGCCAGGACAGTGCATGCCAATCCACCGCATCGGCACGAATCAATCGTGCCTGGTCGGTGAGTTTCTGTTGCACTGTTGAAGTATGCCATGTAGTACAAACGCTACCTGAAGTTCTGAATTAAATTGTTTTGGAAACAGTAAACTGGCCAAAGGTTTCGTCCCCCGTAGGAAACACCTGAAACACCTGAGAAGAAAGAAGAGACCCAGAAGAACCCACAGCATCTGCATGTCCTCCTCCCTCACGTCTCTCCATGCCCCACCATCATCATCATCATCATCATCATCATCATCATCGTCACCACCGTCATCATCGCCATCGTCATCCGATCACTGGACTTATGGACTTTTTAATTCATCTTTTATTTGTTTTCATTCTTTATTCTTTATACAGTTTATTAAATTTTAATTCTGTCTTCATTCATCTGTAAAAAACGATGAAATATTTTCATGTGTGTCATGTCTCTTTAACTTTAAGGATTTATTACAGTTCCCTTTTGAAAATTTGAATTTCTAAATATTATCACTGTCTTCATATTATTATTATTATTATTACCCTGATAAAATGTTTAATGTGGAGGTCATATGAACCTCATACAAAAATTAAAAGGGTAGATTGATAAGATAAGAATTATGATACATAATTATGGTTTGTGTATGAGGCTCATATGACCATAATATATATATTGAACTGAACTTACAGTATAAGATACTGTAGGTTCAGGCTAAAAAGATTACAGGTCATAGTAACTTTGGTTGCCCTGGCTACGAAATCATGATATACTGTATGTGGAAAATTACCAACTACGTGTCACTGTCTTCTTGTTACTTCCTTGTTATGATCTGGGAACCAATCAATAAGTCCCACGATCTTATACTGTCATAAACTGTACTCTTTATATACTGTTCTCCTCCATCTTGGAAGAGAGAGAGAATTATCAAGCTGCCGCTATGGTACGCTCACTGTTTGTCTCCTCTGTCTGACTCCTCTCAAAATACAGCAATCTATGGACTGTCCTTTGGCTCGTGTCTCTTATTTTGGTTATGGATTTTATCCATAATCCATATTTATTTAACATTAATAACTTACATTTCACTAGTGTTCCACCATCTTTACACTTTAGTTAAGCTATTCTTGACTTCATTCTCTCAACTTTATTTCTGTGAGTGATTTCTTGTTAGTTCTGTGTACAGCAATCAAACACAGGTGTGACTGCAGAGAGTGTCATGAAGTCGTGCCTTGTATGGGGATTTGTGGGTGGCTCCCTATGGTAATAGGGATGCAAATTAGGATATGTGGGGCGTCTACCTATGATAATTAGTATTAGCTGGCACACCCCTTCAAGTTACGAGGATTGGCATTCATCATGATAAGAACATAGTTAAGAACAATTTTGCCTTCCTAAGAACGTTTCATGAATGTGACTGGACTTCACTTATGAATTCACTTAGGAAGAAATGTAAGAACAAGTTAAGAAGAAAGTTACAAACTTATTGGTGAATGAGGCCCATTGACTCCGGGGCGGCAGGGTGTTTTTTGGACATTTCTTTTGCTCACCGTCATAAGGTCCCTTACTTTAAGTTAGACCACCCCCAGCGTGTCACTGCTCTGGATGGACGCCCCTTGGGGAGGGGCATGGTGCAGCACCTCACTGAACCGTTGAGCCTGCGGCTGTCTGGCAACCACTGTGAGCACATTCAGCTTCACCTTATTGACTCACCTGAACTGGCTCTCATCCTGGGGCATCCTTGGTTGGTGCAGCACAACCCCCACATAGACTGGGCCCCAGCAGTCTTCCAGGCTCTTGTTAATGATGTACTGAGGGACATGTTGAATCGTTTTGTGTTCGTCTACCTGGATGACATACTCATATTTTCTAGGTCACGGGAGGAACATGTCCAACATGTCCAGAGGGTCCTGCACCGCCTCCTGGAGAATCAGCTGTACGTCAAGGCGGAGAAGTGCGACTTCCATGTGTCCACCATCACCTTCCTGGGGTACATCATCACCACTAATGGAGTTACTATGGACCCGGCTAAAGTCAAGGCAGTGGCGGACTGGCCCCAACCCACCACCCCGAAACTATTACAAAGGTTCTTGGGCTTCGCCAACTTCTACAGATGTTTTATCCGTGACTACAGCAAGGTAACGGCGCCCCTCCACGCCCTCACCTCTGGCCCTGCTAACCGTTTCTGTTGGACTCCCGAGGCTGGCCGAGCCTTCAGCGAGCTTAAGCGGCGCTTCTCTTCTGCTCCCATTCTGACCCATCCGGATCCTTCCTTGCCCTTTGTGGTAGAGGTGGACGCCTCTGATGTGGGGATTGGCGCCGTGCTCTCACAACGTTCCCCCAAAGACAAGAAGCTCCATCCTTGCGCCTTTTTCTCAAAGAAGCTTGATTCAGCAGAACGCAATTATGACATCGGCAACCGGGAGCTGCTAGCTGTCAAGGAGGCGCTAGAGGAATGGCGGCACTGGCTGGAGGGCGCACAACATCAGTTTCTGATCTGGACTGATCACAAGAATTTAGCCTACATCCAATCGGCTAAGAGACTGAATTCGAGGCAGGCCCGATGGGCTCTGTTTTTTGACCGTTTCCGTTTTACCCTTTCCTACCGGCCCGGATCCAAGAACCTGAAGCCTGACGCTCTCTCTTGCCAGTTTGATCCCTCTGAGAAGGACCCAGACCCTGATCCCATTATCCCAAACACCCTTATCATTGCCCCTATTACCTGGGAGATTGAATCCATTGTGCAGCAAGCGCTCCTGCAGGACCCTGACCCGGTGGCGGCCCACCTTCCTGCCTGTTCGTCCCTGCTGCCGCTCGTTCTGAAGTCCTCCAGTGGGCCCATTCTTCCAATCTGGCTTGTCATCCTGGCGTCCGGCGCACCTTGTCTCTCCTCCGACAACGCTTCTGGTGGCCTTCCATGCTGGCCGACACTCAAGCTTTTGTCCGAGCGTGCTCGGTCTGTGCTCGCAACAAGACCCCCAACCTCAGACCTTCAGGGCTACTCCAACCCCTGCCGGTACCACACCGCCCCTGGTCCCATATCTCCATTGACTTTGTCTCGGGGCTTCCCCCTTCTGAGGGCAAGACGGTTATCTTGACCATTGTGGATAGGTTTTCTAAGATGGTCCACTTTGTCCCTATGCCTAAGCTCCCCTCTGCCAAAGAGACAGCTCAGTTCATGATTGACCATGTCTTCCGGCTGCATGGCCTGCCCCTGGATGTGGTCTCTGACCGGGGTCCCCAGTTCTCCTCCAGGTTTTGGAGAGCATTCTGTTCCCTCTTGGGAGCTTCTGTCAGCCTCTCGTCAGGCTTTCATCCAGAATCTAATGGCCAGACAGAGTGCGTGAATCAAGACCTGGAGGTCACTCTTCGCTGCCTGGTGTCGGACAATCCCTCCTCATGGTGCAGTCAACTCTCTTGGGTGGAGTACTCTCACAACTCCCTTCCCAGCTCTTCGACTGGCATGTCACCATTTGAGTGTGCATTGGGCTATCAACCTCCGCTGTTTCCGGAACAAGAGAGAGAAGTGGAGGTCCCATCTGCTCAAGACTTTGTTCGGCGTTGCCGTCGCACCTGGAGGAGGGCCCGGGCCGCTCTGCTTCAGACTGCTGCTAGGAACCGAAAACAAGCTGACCGGCACAGGCGACCTGCCCCCCGTTACCAACTCGGTCAGGAGGTTTGGCTCTCTACCCGAGATTTGCCCTTGAGAGTGGAGTCCAAAAAACTGTCCCCTCGCTACATTGGCCCGTTCAAGATCACACGCATCATTAATCCAGTGGCTGTTCGTCTCAAACTCCCCAAGACTTTGCGGGTGCACCCCACTTTCCATGTTTCACAACTCAAGCCTGTCTCCTCCTCCCCTCTGGCGCCTCCCCCCAAGGCACCCCCTCCTCCTCGCCTCCTGGATGGTCATCCCACCTACACCGTCCGGCGCCTGCTGAAGATGCGTCGCTGGGGTAGAGGGCGTCAATACATTGTAGACTGGGAGTCCTGAGTCGGGACATTCTCGACCCCTCTCTGATTACTGACTTTCACCGTCGCTTTCCTGGGACGTCCGGAGCCGTCCCTAGGAGAGGGGGTCCTGTCACAGACTCCGCCTCAGTCACCGTCTGTGACCCACCTAGCCTACCTGTGCTCTGATTATTATCTTACTCACCTGTGTGGCTCACCTCACCTGTTCCCTGTGACTATTGAATGCCTAGTCTATATTTAGGACATGATGCCAGCCAGTCATTTGTTGGTTTGTCTGATTTGCCTGAGTTTATTGTTTGTACTGCATTCCCCTTTGAGAAAGGGTCGTTTTGAGTTTAAGTAAAGACAAACAGAGCTGACGCTGATACCTGTTTCCAGTCTCAAGTTTATTCTGCATTTTGGGTCCTGTCCTGGGCTAAGCCTGACAATACTGAATTAACAAATGTATTGTTTTCATGAACAAACAAAAGACAAGGAAATCAAAGAACAAGGGAACAGAAACCCATAGAGCTCATAACACACTACTGACTAGACTAGACTGTATGTACAGTAGGCAGACTAGGTGTCGCTGACAGGCTTCCTGACAATGTAGTTAAACAACAACCTTTTTGCCTTCCCAGCACTGATATGGCCTTTTCTCTATAGCCTACCATAATCACCAGGCCTTGTCAAGCTATATGTTTATAGACAGGATCTTGTGTAGTTCTCATCTATTTCCATAAGGTTTGCAATTTTGTTAAATTGAACAATGCTTTATTTTTGTGGGAGAGAATGCTGATGGCAGTTTTCCCCCCATGTGTATAGGCACTGCTGACATGAGAACAAACCTACTGAAGAATCCCAATGGAGAAGGTAAGAAAAAAAAAGAATCTCTACATCGTTACCAGATGTACTAACTTTATAACAACGTACGCCTTCTCGATTAGTGTGGCAAGATAAATAGTATATAAGTATAACAGTAAATAATAATAATATTAACAATAATAATATAAAAGTAAAATGTATATAAACCATACACCTAGAAGATATGTGGTAAATATGTACTTGTGGTGTTTTGAGAATAGTTGTTTTTAATAGCGCTAACATAAGATGGTGCACTGGCCTCCCAGAGCAGATGGAGTCCTGGGAGCTTACAAAGAACGGTGGCAGCCAATGGCGGGTGGAGGAGTTGCCTGGAGCCTGTGGTTATAACTTCTGTGGAGCTGGAGTCACCAAATACTTTGTCACTTCTTTTGAGTGAGTGTATACTGTTATTATACTGTGTGTGTGTGTGTGTGTGTGTGTGTGTGTGTGTGTGTGTGTGTGTGTGTGTGTGTGTGTGTGTGTGTGTGTGTGTGTGTGTGTGTGTTACCAAATATTTAACCCCCCCCCCCCCTCTCTGTCTTTCTGTCCTAGACTGTGTCTGAAGAGACAGGTGATTGATCTGCAAGCAGAGGGCTACTCTCCTGGCTCGCTGGATGCCCAGCCTCCAGTAACAGTGGAAGACTGGTGAGTGTACCAGCAATACATAATGAACTCCCAATGTGCCACAGTGTCTATGCCAATGTGCTACACATCTTTACAATGATAGTACTTAGCCTATAATGACATGGGTTAAATAGTTGACCTATTCAGAGGAAAACCTAAAGATTGCCAGGTGGCTTTAGACAGGCATTAAATGTGGCATGGATCAAAGTATATTTTCCGTATTTGGAATTTCAATAGTTACATGAGCAAAGGGCCATTTAGGTGCAGAGGCGAGAGGGTGCGTGTCATATAGTTATTACAGAGATTGCTGGCTTTTCAGAAGACAGTGGTAATTGAGGTTAAGATCGAGATCAAGTTCTACCAGTTCTACCTAATACCGAAACCAAAACATTTTTTTGTTTGTTTATTTGTTTGTTTGCTAGTAGGTAGCTTTGCTAGTAGGCCTAGTGGTTTCAGGACCGTACCTATGTTCCCAAGGTTCTATGTTCCCCACTTACCACCTAAACCTAACAACCCTAACCCTAACCTCAGTAAAACTAATGCTGGTTAACCTGTGGGGAACATAGAACCTGGGGAACATAGGGTGGACCCCGTGGTTTCCGTTACGGTGACATCTTGAGACATCTTCTATCATGATGAGAAAGTCTTAGATCCCTGCTCTGAGATTCTGACATCACTGTGATGTCACAGTGATGTGTCAGTCTTTTATGCCCATATATGGAGATCCCTGCTCTGAGGATCTGACATCACTGTGATGTCACCTGTGATGTCACAGTGATGTGTCAGGGGAACCACAGTGTCAGGCCTTACAGACAGACAGAGATACGATCAAGCTGTGACGGTTCACATACTAAACTGCGACCTACGGTCGCAAATATATATATTTTTTTCAAAGAGCCTTACTTCTGTCCTACTAGTTCTGCCCTCCTTTGTTTTTGTAGCAAATCATGTTAGCAAACAATAACATTGCTTTCCAGTCTCTAAAAACACTCAAAAAAGAAAGGAAAAAGCTGCCCACTTTCCCTATTTGTATATTCCTGGTGACCAGCCAAAATGTAGACATAATGCCTTAGGAAGCTAATTAATTGTTCACTCCTCCGGCAGGTACTGTGGGAGGACAGACTGCGGCTGTACATATGAGATAACTGTCTGTCTGTTGGATGAGAACAAGAGAGTGCTGCAGAAGTTTCAGCCAGGCACCGTGACGCTGAACCCTGCCCGTGACCGCTCATGGAAGCAGGTAGACAGCCAGTGATAGAGGAGCAGATCTATAAGCACACACATACAAGAAGCTGTTCAGCATTACGCTTGTGGGTTACCTTGATGGTAATCTGACATGTTCTTCCTCTGGCCTCTATATACTGTAGGTGAGACACACGTTCAGAAGATATTGGCGTGGGCTACGATTCATCTCCTTTGAGCACGGAGGACAGGACACCAAGACGTGGCGTGGGTGGTATGGGGTGCGAGTAACAGGAAGTTCTGTTACTATCGAGGCCTGAAAATAGCATGAGACATGGGGAAGCTAACAGGGGGTTACATGTCTCCATTCCGACATGTCTCCTCTCCGACATGTCTCCATTCCGACACTAACCCTATCCCTGACCCTAACCCTAAACCTAACCTCTATGGAAGTGTTGCGACTGGCCTATACATTTTTTCATAGACAATAAAAAGTCACTGTCGGAATGGAGACGTGTCGGAATGGAGAGCACCCCCCGTTACGGTTATCTCCCCGATTCTTGGCTCCTTACACTGGCTCCAGTTTACGATTGTAATGTTTGTTTTCAAGTCTTTATATGGGTTGGCACCATTATATCGGAGCTTCTACCTCTCTACAAGGGCCTTGAGGTCTTCTTAAAGTTTATATAATATTTTGTATTTGTCGCATTCCTAAGACAATACTTCCATTACAATAAATGTACCCCATTCAATGTTGTCTTCGGAATGCGACAAATACGCACTAATTTGGCTATTTGGTGCCACAGAGATTTTGTGACTCCCCGAACCAAAATAAATTCAGCTCTAAAATTGGAGTATGACTGCTATGGTCTCTTTTGTAAGACACTTTATGTATATATACTTATATATTATTCGCCCCCTCTATTGATGCACCTTCTCTTATTGGTACTGTACTGCTCTTGTTTTTGTTTGTTTTTTTCCCTCTTATCTATCTTTTCTTACGTCTCTGTAACTTTGTAAATAACTGTATACTGCTGTGCTACAACTGGACAACTGAATTTCCCCCTTGGGATAATAAAGGCATCTATCTATCTATCTAAGTCTATATTTGAGTCATGTTTGGCAGGTTAGGGTTAGGGACACTGATGATGCTGTTCCACCTTTACTCATTCAATGTATTTCTATGACAGAGCACGGTTCAGACATTAAATCCCAACTGGAGCATGGGGAATCAAAATCTGATTTGGCAATTGCACAGCTATTGCAACATAACTGCTTTGCAAAGTACAGTGCTTTACATTTATGATTAGACTATATCTTTGCCATCATATCACATACATACTGGTGTGTAAGCTTCCCTTGGTGTGTGCTACCCTCCACAAAGTAATATGTTGAAATGTCACGCACTTGAAGATGATAGCTATATAAGGCAGTTGGCAGAGTCAATAGTGTAAGTTCAAATGAACGGCATTGGAATTAAATACCTCAGTCTTTGTCGATAGAGCTTTTTCGAACGCACATCATTTTGACAACGGAGTGTCGGCAGGTATCGCTACTCACCCCACGGAGGTTAGGGTTGGTTGTCAAAAAGAATACTTGTAGAAATAGCGATAATTTCCAATGCATCCATGCACCCGAAAGATACATTTTTCTAACCTACTTTTTTAGAATCCTTAAGGTGTTTAGTTGAATTTTGATGTTCCCAGAGCCAATTATTGTCCCACATGTTTTTATAACCACATGTTGTGTCTGTCCTGGATTTTCGTCTGTGAAAAATAAAAACTATAAATCAACATACCGGTAGCTCCTGAACTATACATCCGACAGAAACCATTCACCCAGTTTGTCTTTGATTGGTATGATAAAATGTTGGTAAAATGTTGCAGAGACCTTGTAGCAACTCATAATGTAATAACGTCTCATAATGTAATAAGGGCTCATAATGTAATAATTAAAATGTAATAAAAACTCATAATGTAATAATCAGCTCATAATGTAATAAAAAAACGAGCGCATAACGTAATAATGGATTTTTCAATAATGTAATAATCTAATAATGTGTTACATTAAGAACCTCCACATAGGAGGCTCATAATGTAATACAACTTCATAATGTAATAATGTATTTTTTATTACATTATGAGCTGATTATTACATTATGAGCTTTTATTACATTTTAATTATTACATTATGCACTTGTTTTGTATTACATTATGAGCTGATTATTACATTTTGAGTTTTTATTACATGTTTTTTACATTATGAGCCCTTATTACATTATGAGTTGCTACACACCCTGCCAACTTTGTTGATGAAGAATAGAGCAATTATCTGCTAAACATGCAGCAAATGAATGTGAAATATGGGGATCATTTAGCTGTACAAAGAGCATCCACAATGTTCAACATACAGTTCGTGGTTGTATCGACACTGGGTGTTGATGCAACATCGATAATATCCCCATGTGGTCAGTATGACGACAGTCTGCCATTGTTAGTTCTGGGCCACTTTGCCGAAGGTCATGGGGACCATTATGTAAGCCTTGATGGACCAGTCACACACTTGATTCAAAGAGTCCAGGAAGCAGAGGAGAGCGCACCACTTCGATCTGTCCTTCACTCTGGTCCTAAGTCTAGCCCTCACTCTGGCCTTGACTCGGTACCTCACTCTGGCCCTGACTCGGTCCCTCACTCTGGCCCAGGGCCGGATTTATAATAGGGCTTGACGTGCTGAAGCACAGGGCCAGGGCCGGTTCCTGGCATAAGCAATAAAAGCTGTCGCTTAGGGCCACAACCACTAAGGGGGCCACATCACAGGGAGAAGATGGGGCCATGTCCCTGCTGCTATCGGACAGACATGCATTACTTTCTCAATTCACCTGTGCTCAGACACTTTGTTTTTGTTCTGGAGTTGTTGTTTTTATAGAGAGGGGAGAAGGGAACAGCCCATGCCATAATGATGACATTGTAGCGTGATACACACGTAACAATGTGTTCTTATCAACTCACCAAACTGTCATCATATTCAGAAGATCACAATCTGTATCCTTGATTTATTAGACGTCATACAGGAAAAAAACAAGTTACATCATGTTCATCTGAGAAGCGTCAAGGATACAAACACAACATAGTCTTGCGACTTATTTCCATTGTGGTCCCTGAAATATTTATTCTTGTTAGTTTTTTTCTCCCACTGCTTGTTGGTGCTTTCATTAAAAGTACAGCTGAAGTTTTTACTAGTCGCTGCTCGTTTATACGTCTAATTTAAAATGTATGAAGATCTCTGCGTTAAACAACTTCGACACTTGAAGAAAACTCAAGGAAGGAAGGTCCTGTTCGTTCAAAACAAAGCACTCTGTAGTTAATAGTATCTCAAATGGGAATTGCCAGATTTCAAATAGTTTGCATCACTGGGAATAAGAAGAAGTAGAATAGATTGCATCACTGGAAGTTTGCATGAAGAAGAAGTAGAATGGATGAGATGTTTGACCTTTTCAGTATTAATGAAGATAAGTCACTGATGACCCCTGGTAATGTTACTACTGACCAGTCTGCCGCAGCAGCGTTATATACGTCATTGCTTTGGTTTGGCCCCGCTTAGCCGAGCTCGGACCTACTCTAGAGTGGATACTTTATACTAGCCTGATTTCAGACTCTGCGCTGGAGCTTGAGTCTGAAGTTGTCCCTATTCTATTTGATTTAAAAGGGGAGGGGATTTAAAATTTGAATCTGGTGGGAGGGGTTGTGTTTGACTTGTGTACACAAAACATTCCCCCTCCCCCTGTATGACAGGAATCAAGTTGTTGTCTTTGATGTTTCATTGATTAGAGAGAAGCACTAACGAGCTATTTACACTTGTATGGCTCAATCAATGACTGCAGTTCAGAACCCCTTTGAAGTTCAAAGGGAGCAATTAAGAGCTCTGGTGAACCACCCCTCCCTCCACTGTTTCTGTTGATTTTCAAAAGTTAGACGCACCCCTCCTCCGTCTTGCATTGATTTCATTGGTCGGTGCACCAAGACACCGATAGAAAGAGACGCGTCATATGACAAAACCAGACCAAGAGAAGCAGTCCACTCAGAGAGTGGGCGGGTCTATTGGCTGGAGCCAGGCAAACTTTATACTACCACGTTTTGTACCACTTTCATGCACACCACTCTACCCAGTTCCTTGTAGTGGAATACCTGGAACAAGTGTGTGGGGTCGGGTCGGGTGGGGTGGAGTGGGGTGGTGCCATGCCAAATATAATATAATAATAATAATCTGTTTATTTTAGGTGGGGGCCACCTAAAATAATCTTGCATAGGGCCACCTGAGTCCTAGAACCGGCACTGCACAGGGCATCAACAACCACAGGGGGGCACCAGAGGATCAACTGTAAAAAAAGATATTCACATGAGCTAAGCTAAGCTAAGCTAACCTAACGTTGCTGTCTGTAATGACTGGTTACACTTAAGGGTTTTGAAGAAACGTTAGGTGGATACTAGTATGCACAACTCTAAAAGAACTGGTGCACTATTGTGTTGGAGAGCCTCAGTGCGGCTGCAGAGTTAAGGTGCTATCTATCCTTGATTGATTGATTGATTGATTGATTGATTGATTGATTGATTGATTGATTGATTGATTGAAAACGTTCAAACTAGGTCCAAGCACAGGGCACCATGAAGGGTAAATCCTGCCCTGCTCTGGCCCTCACTCTCGCAGTAAGGCCCTCACTCTGGCCCTGACCCGGTACCTCACTCTGGCCCTAGGTCTGGACAGATCGAAGTGGTACGCGCTCTTTGAATCAAGTATGTGACTGGTCCATCAAGGCTTACATAATGGTCCCCATGACCTTCGGCAAAGTGGCCCAGAACTAGCAATCATAATGACCACATCGGGATATTATCGATTTGCATCAACACCCAGTGTCGATACAATCACAAACTGTATGTTGAACATTGTGGATGCTCTTTGTACAGCTAAATGATCCCCATATTTCACCTTCATTTGCTGCATGTTTAGCAGATAATTGCTCCATTCTTCATCAACAGTTGGCAGGGTGTGTAGCAACTCATAATGTAATAAGGGCTCATAATGTAATAAAAACATGTAATAAAAACTCAAAATGTAATAATCAGCTCATAATGTAATAAAAAACAAGTGCATAATGTAATAATTAAAATGTAATAAAAGTTCATAATGTAATAATCAGCTCATAATGTAATAAAAAAGACATTATTACATTATGAAGTTGTATTACATTATGAGCCTCCTATGTGGAGGTTCTTAATGTAACACATTATTACATTATTACATTATTGAAAAATCCATTATTACGTTATGCGCTCGTTTTTTTATTACATTATTAGCTGATTATTACATTATGAGTTTTTATTACATTTTTCTTATTACATTATGAGCCCTTATTACATTATGAGCAGTTATTACATTATGAGTTGCTACAGACCTTCCCAAGAGAAGCAGAGTCTCAAGCATCTCGGTGCAGAGTTTCTGCGTACCAGCCATGGTTGTCTGATAACCTTCCACGGGCCAATTGGTGTGCTACCCCATCCTGAATGTGGCCTGTTTTAAGAAAAGCGTGTGCTGGTAGGTGTACGAGCTGGAGGCCTCAACATCCCCGCACCATGTGCTATAGGGACTCACTGTGGGTGTTATATCACGTCTCATGGCACCAACCTGACCTGGTTCCACCACATTGTGCCATGCAGCATCCAGGGCAAAGGAGTGACCTCTCTGAGCGCTGAGCTGGGAAGGACTGTGACTCCTGCTGAGGGCGTCCCCTACCTGCCGGATGCCTTCGGAGAACAATTTCACTGTGAGACACTGGAGCACCATACTGGACAATGCATGTGTATTGATGTAATGCAAGGGTGAAGTTGCAGAGACCTTGTTATTTTTATTTGTTTTATAAAAAGTTTCAATATCAAATGTCTTTGCTTTACATTTCAGACCACCGCTGGGGACATGTCAGCGACAGACTAGTTGACGCTGTGCGCGGATATCAGCTGCAATGATTTTATCCATGTACACAAGTCTATGCAAATCTGAAGCTCGCAGCCTACCACGGTGTGAATGCCATATTTGGAGGTATGCTCTCAATGACTCCATGTTGGGTTAGTAGTTGTGTATTTCCACTGATTGTCGCCGATGTTGTTTATTGGATATCACTTGTTTATATTAATTAATGATGTAATCAGCAAGATGCACGATTTTGTTCGAGAACTTGTTGTTGTTATTTGTTAAAGGTAAAATGTTGCTAAAACCTCCCCAAGAGGAGCAGAGGCTCATTTCAGTACTGAGTTTGAGCGTAACAGCCATGGTGGTCTCATAACATTCCACGGGCCAGACCAGTTGGTGTTCTACCCCATCCTGAACATGGCCTGTTTTAAGAAGAGCTTGTGCTGGTAGGTGTGCGACTCTGCAGGAAGCTCACTATTGAGGCCTCAACGTCGCACTAGCACTGACCCTACCTGGTTCCAACACATTGTGCCATGTGGCATCCAGGGAAAAGGAGTGACTCTCCTGCTGTGAGCGCCCCCTACCTGCTGGATGCCTTGTGCATGCCACACATGTGACCCTTGTTATTGTTATTTGTTCATTTGAAAAGGTTGCAGAGAACTTGTTATTGATATTTGTTAAAGGTAAAATGTTGCTGAGACCTCCCCAAGAGGAGCAGAGGCTCAAACATCTTGTGCATAGTTTCTGTGAAACAGCCAAGGATGTCCTTCCATGGGCCAGGCCCGTTGGTGTGCTACCCCATCCTAAACATGGCATGTCTTAAGAAAAGCGTGAGCTGGTCCGTGTGTGAGCTGGAGAAGACTTTTTATATACATAGGATACACTCCCAGTGGAGTCCCAAGAGAAGCTCCGGGATTACACAAAGACAAATATTCCATTAATGTTGGGTAAGAGCTTTGCAAATCACCTGAAAACGGGAGTTAGATCACAAGCTAAGATCAAATGCTATAGAGAATAAATATCTTCCTTATTTTCAGCCTCATTGGATAAAACATTCAGAACCAAGGAGTTCAAGCTGTTTTGGGGCGGCCAGCCATGGAGGTCCTTCCACGGGCCAGGCCCGTTGGTGTGCTACCCCATCCTAAACATGGCATGTCTTAAGAAAAGCGTGAGCTGTACATACATAGGATACACAAGCTAAGATCAAATGCTATACAGAATAAATATCTTCCTTATGTTCAGCCTCATTGGATAAACATTCAGAACCAAGGAGTTCAAGCTGATTCAGGGGTGGGGCGGCAAGCCATGGAGGTCCTTCCACGGGCCAGGCCCGTTGGTGTGCTACCCCATACTGAACATGGCCTGTCTTTAAAGAAATGTGAGGTGCCATACAGATGCAAGGTCCTTGGAGGAGGAAGGTTGCTGAGGCCTTGTCATTATTTGTTAAAGGTAAAATGTGGCATCCAGGGTAAAGGAGTGTTTTGTTTTCCTTCTTGTTTCTTATTATAACAACTTTAATTTAAAATATATTTTTATATAACTAGGATACACTCCCAGTGGAGTCCCAGGAGAAGCCATTGCCTAACAGCCATGGAGGTCCTTCCATGGGCCAGGCCCGTTGTGTGCTACCCCATCCTAAACATGGCATGTCTTAAGAAAGCGTGAGCTGGTCCGTGTGTGAGCTGGAGAAGACTTTTTATATACATAGGATACACTCCCTGTGGAGTCCCAAGAGAAGCTCCGGGATTACACAAAGACAAATATCCCGTTAATGTTCAGTAAGTGTGAGCTTTGCAAATCACCGGACAATGGGAGTTAGAAAGATCACAAGCTAAGATCAAATGCTTTACAGAATAAATATCGTCCTTATTTTCAGCCTCATTGGATAAAACATTCAGGACGAAGGAGTTCAAGCTGGCTCAGGGGTGGGGCGGCAAGCCATGAAGGTCCTTCCACGGGCCAGGCCCATTGGGGTGCTACCCCATCCTAAACATGGCATGTCTTAAGAAAAGCGTGAGCTGGTACGTGTGCGAGCTGGAGAAGACTTTTTATATACATAGGATACACTCCCAGTGGAGTCCCAAGAGAAGCTCCGGGATTACACAAAGACAAATATCTCATTAATGTTCGCTAAGTGTGAGCTTTGCAAATCCCCGGACAATGGGAGTTAGATCACAAGCTAAGATCAAATGCTATACAGAATAAATATCGTCCTTATTTTCAGCCTCATTGGATAAAACATTCAGGTCCAAGGAGTTCAAGATGGCTCAGGGGTGGGGCTGCAAGCAATGGAGGTCCTTCCACGGGCCAGGCCCGTTGGTGTGCTACCCCATACTGAACATGGCCTGTCTTTAGAAAAGATAGAGGTGCCATACAGATGCAAGGTCCTTGGAGGAGGAAGGTTGCTGAGGCCTTGTCATTATTTGTTAAAGGTAAAATGTGACATCCAGGGTAAAGGAGTGTTTTGTTTTCCTTCTTGTTTCTTATTATAGCAACTTTAATTTAAAATATATTTTTATATACATAGGATACACTCCCAGTGGAGTCCCAGGAGAAGCCAGTGCCTAACAGCCATGGAGGTCCTTCCACGGGCCAGGCCCGTTGGGGTGCTACCCCATCCTAAACATGGCATGTCTTAAGAAAGCGTGAGCTGGTCCGTGTGTGAGCTGGAGAAGACTTTTATATACATAGGATACACTCCCTGTGGAGTCCCAAGAGAAGCTCCGGGATTACACAAAGACAAATATCCCGTTAATGTTGGGTAAGTGCGAGCTTTGCAAATCACCGGAAAATGGGAGTTAGATCACAAGCTAAGATCAAATGCTATATAGAATAAATATCTTCCTTATTTTCAGCCTCATTGGATAAAACATTCAGGACGAAGGAGTTCAAGCTGGTTCAGGGGTGGGGCAGCCAGCCATAGACCATATTCACACACCGCGGCCATCTTGGATCACATGACTTCCTGGGGTAGCAGCCTGCACAAGCCTGCATTACAAACCATTGTGAACAATGGAGCGATGGTCCCAAAATATGAGTTCTGTTCAACCAATTTATTTTTACAAAATTGATAAATGGGCAGATGACAACATCATCATCCCCAAAATGATTAAATAGAAGGGTATTATCCACAATATTCATGGTAGTTAGGCTGCAACCTTACTGTGTACAAAGACTTGCTATCTGTGCAGTGCTTGCTCCACTATCATATTAAAGGAGCTATAGTCAACTTTTTCTTGAAAAAAGGATGCTAGTCTAAAAGACTAGAATGTAAACAAAGTGTCGGTCCGATAACGGCCAAAATGATTATTTTATCATTATTTTACGCTTTTTGTGGTCATTTTTGAATAGAAATCTATGAAGCTTATTTTTTTATAAAATATTTTCGAAACATTTTTATTTTATCATCCGTTTTTCAAGAAAAAGTTGTAATATTAACAATATGAAGGCAGAGCAAGCACTAGTCTGCATACTGTAGCAAGTCTTTGTACAGAGTAACACTGCAACCTGACTACCATGAATATTGTGGATAATACCCTTCTATTTAATAATTTTGGGGATGTTGATGTTGTCATCTGCCCATTTGTCAATTTGGTAAGAATAAATTGGTTGAATAGAAGTCATATTTTGGGACCATCGCTCCATTGTTCACAATGGTTTGTAATGCAGGCTTGTGCAGGCTGCTACCCCAGGAAGTCATGTGATCCAAGATGGCCACTGTGTGAATATGGTCTATGGAGGTCCTTCCACGGGCCAGGCCCGTTGGTGTGCTACTCCATACTGAACATGGCCTGTCTTAAGAAAAGCGTGAGCTGGTACGTGTGCGAGCTGGAGAAGGCGGTCATACGACGCTGCAGAAAGGCCATTGAGGCCTCAACGTCCCCCGCACCATGTGCTATAGGGACTCACTGTGGATATTATATCACGTCTCATGGCATCGCCCTGAACTGTAGCACCAACCTGACCTGGTTCCACCACATTGTGCCATGCAGCATCCAGGGTAAAGGAGTGAACTCTCTGAGCGTTGAGCTGGGAAGGACCGTGACTCCTGCTGAGGGCGTCCCCTACCTGCCGGATGCCTTCGGAGAACAATTTCACCGTGAGATGGCCCCAGAGATGGCCCCAGAAAACGATGGTTTAGTGATGAAAAGTGATAAGTCATCACTTTTCATTAGTTTCATCAGTTTTGTGGGCGTTTTCTGGGGCCTTTTGTAGCCGAAGGAATGTTTTTTGTGCAAAACAAATGCTTGCAATGGATTCAGCATCATGACAACCCCATAGTTGGACCCCTCACATCCTCCTGTATAGAAAGTCGATGGGAGACCGACTCTAGCGGCTGATAACATCAATTAAGCTGGGTCTCAGAAAGGGTTATCATACCAAAATGTAAACTATAGAGACATGTAGGAAGTCAAAAGATTTAAAAAATGTACGGTCACCTTGGGTGGTACCAATTTGTTAAGATATCAGAATTGGCCCCTGGCCTATTGGGCATACAGCTTCCGCCGCTGTCTATAGATGTCCTTGTCATCTGAAAGGTCATCGGAGATAATGACCCAAATAAGTAATCTCGCTACATACATTTAGGGTAGAGCCAGCTAGATTGAAGTCAGGGAAGGTAGATTGTCTGTCTTCCCAACTTCGGATAATCATGATTTTACTCTTTTTTGCATTGTATTTAATATCAAAATCAAGGCCATACTGTGAGCATACACTCAGAACAACAATGTTATTGTTATTTGTTCATTTGAAAAGGTTGCTGAGAACTTGTTATTGTTATTTGTTAAAGGTAACATGTTGCTGAGAACTCCCCAAGAGGAGCAGAGGCTCAAACATCTTGTGTATAGTTTCTGCGAAACAGCCATGGAGGTCCTTCCACGGGCCAGGCCCATTGGGGTGCTACCCCATCCTGAACATGGCCTGTCTTAAGAAAAGCGTGAGCTGGTACGTGTGCGAGCTGGGGAAGACGGCCACACGACGCTGCTGAAAGCTCAGCATTGAGGCCTCAACGTCCCCCGCACTAGAGTCTGCACGGGACTGATTTTTTAATCCCGCTCCTGCCCGCTCCCGCATGGTTTCTGACCACTCGTGCCCGCGCCCGCGATGATTTCATTTTTGACCGCCCGCTGTAATTTCCTCTCCGCCGCTCCTGCCCGCTAAATAAAGTTGCGGGCAGAAAGTCCCGCGTCATCCCACAATTTTAACATTTAGTCCCGCTAAACCCGCAATATTTCCATTTACAGAATGAGCTCATAAACAGTGGAGAGAGAGAGAGCGCTTTTATCGGCCAGACTCAACTCAAATCACGTTCATTGTAACTCTAGTAACAGCATTACTTTATGCAGAATAAAATATCGGCTTGCTTGTCAATTTCAATCATAAATTAGCCAGCACACGTTAACTATATTCAAAAATAAGCATACCTGTTGGGATTGTTGTGGGCCTAGTCTCTCCTCTGCATTTGATAACCGTGTTTATAATAAGCCGAATAAACGACCAGATGACCACACAAACACTTGACAGAAAGTGGGCCTTTTATTAGCCTAAAACAGGCCTTGTTGAACAAGGCGAAATACAAATAGGCCTATATAGGCCTCAGCTCAGTCTCAGTGCTTAATCATAAAGTCACTTTATACAAAATACAACAAACAAACTTTATCCATTTGGAACTCAGAACTCTTAGAAGGCTGTAATGCTTTTTTTCCTTCTTATTTTTAATGCTAGAACATTTTTATTTGGCTGTAAAATCTCTGCTTTTTAAGGCTGTATACAGCATATACTGTGATTCAAAACAACCCACACACAGCTATAGGCAATAATCTATTTGGGCACCACTACACACACAGCTGCGCAAATATTACAGTAGGCATTATAGATAACGCAATTTTAAAGTTAACTGTGCCAATGAAACACGAGGTAGGCTAGTTTCTTAATTACGCCAAAATAAAATAGGGCCTACATTCAAACGAATAATTATATGAAATAAAATTAGAATGTGAAATAAACAAACTCAGGCGCTGTTTCAAAAAAACCACACAGATAGGCAAACTACTCCAACTTGAGATTGCTGTTGAGGAAGAGAATGTTGCCGATGGCCTCCGATCGCAGGCTGGTGCGCGTCTTTCTTCCATTATGCGTCCACAGACGCTAAATGCCCTCTCTGATGGCGCACTAGAAGCAAGGATGCTGAGGATAAATCTTGCCAGTTTTGAGAGCGCAGGGAAGCGATCTTTGTTGGACTTCCACCACATAAGAACGTTGTCTGGGTCTGGTTTGTCTGCCAGTCGGCTGCTGATATATTCTGCCACTTCTTCATCCACAGTTTTGTTCGCTGAATTGCCGGTTGTGTCGTCTTCCCAATCAGCAAATCTGCCTGATTGAATGATTGATTGGTTGATTATTTTATTAGACTAAAATGGAGAACAGTACAAGTAGTCAATACAATTGAAATGCCTAGTAGGCCTACGAGTACAGTTAAACACCCTGCCTAAAAGGAACATCTCAAATAAGACTTTTTACTATCTTTTTTTTAGTTGAAAGCCCTCTGTATTTAATTCATGAACTTGCCTCCTTTTTTGGCTGGTGGCGGTGCATCCTCCGTTTCTTCTGGGACGTCCTGCACCTGGTCAAACCCCATCGTTTGGATCATTTCCTTTGCACCTTTAGATTAGAGTGATTGTTTTATTAACAGGCCTGGCTTTTAAATAAATAAATATAGGGCAAAACATTAGACTAAAATAAGTTAATTGCCTAAATGAACATAGGTCTAATATTCAATATACCATTATAGTCTAATAGTTACTAAGTCTATTTACATTAATATTAAATTAATATTACATATCGTTGATCACGTCGTCTCTTGCATGTGGGCCCAGCATCTGTAGCATTCGCATTTTGGGCTTCAGGAATGTTGCAATCCTCCACATCATGTGGAGAGATTTATTTGGTGTGTATGTTGTCGTGCCCATCAGTTCTTGCAGGCGTGAGAGACACACTTTGGCGACTTCGGAGAGCATTGGTGATGCTACGTTCGCTTGGCAGTGTTCTATGAGTGTGATGGACCAAGGCAGTGCAAGTGATGCGCTTATTTTGTCTCCCTTGAGCTCGTTCTTCTTATCGCTTGTGCTTGTGTCTCCCTCGAGCTCGTTCGTAGCCTCCTTGAAAGGCTTGAGGAACTCCACCACTGTTTTCAATGCGTTTGCATTTATCTGGGCTATTCGATCATACTGATTGTTGGCCAGCAGTAGTGCAGAGACAGCCTCGTGTTGTTCCAGTATGGATTCCAACATTTCAAAATTGGAATTCCATTGTGTCTCGATGGATTGCTTTAGAGATTTTCCCAAGCTATTCTGCAGACCAGAATGTTTGAAATATGTGACTAGTTTTTTGCAACTAGTCAACATTTCCGACAGCTCAGGTGTCTTGGCCAAAACCGTAGCTGCAAATGCACTTGAAAGGACAACATTTAGAATGTGTGCATTGCAGTTCAGCCTGGTGTACGCACGTAGGGCAGCAACGATGTTGGCTCCGCGGTCGGTGACAAAAACAACACGGCCAACCAGTAGTGATGCGTCGATCCCGAAAGCAGCAAGTTTCTGAAAGAGCAGGCTCCTGATGTTGTCTGCGGTTTTGGGCACACCATCTTCAAATGGAGCCGCAAATAACACCCTCGACACAAGGCCAAAGTCGTCATCGATGTAATGGAGTGTGGCCGAAATGAACGAGGTTTTACAGTATGGTAATCTTCGGTCCATATATCCGTTGTGATGGCACATCCATATTTTTCAATGATGGGCTTTATTTTCGCTACCACTGATGCCTGTAGGTCTTCTGCCATACTGTCGACGTGTCTGGATACCGTGGTTGGATGTGGCAGGACATCTTTCACTTCAAATCTGCCATGTTTAGCAGCTACATTAACGAAGTGCTGAACCAAGTCAATAAAGCCGGCCCCAGCGACCGTGTCATACGGCCGCAGGTCTTTGCAACACATTTCAACACATTTCGGGATTGTATCCTTTTTAACCGCAGCAGGAATAACTGGTTTTCTGTCTTTGAAGACGAGCTTACTTTGACCCGGGAGAGTTGTGCAGGTATGTCTCCTTAATCCTGAAGTACCAGATTTGTGGCTGTTGTAGACTAACACTTTTCCGCATCTTTTGCAGCTCGCAAACTCCAGTTCGTTTCCATTTGTGTCTGTAACAATTAAGAAACTTGCCCATATGTCAGACTTTCCTGTCTTTTCTTTTACTTTATAATCTCCTGCATTAATCTTCCTCTCAACTTCGTTTGTTGTCGCCTTGCTCTGCTCAGCTTGTTGTTCCTCCATTTTTCAACTTGTGTGTGGCTGCTGCTGTGTGTGGTGACGCTGTTCCGCCTCCACTGACTGTTCATTTATGCTTTGGTTTGGTTTATATCCGGTTTATTGCGGGAGGTCGCGGGATTTAGCGGCGCCCGCCGAGTTTATTTTGACCGCAGGTCCCCGCCCGCGGGGATTAAAATATTGCCCGCGCCGCAATACATGGCGACGGGTCCTGCAGGTCCCGCGGGAGTGCGCTCCCGCTGCAGGCCTCTACCCCGCACCATGTGCTATAGGGACCCACTGTGGGCGTTATATCACATCTCATGGCATCGACCTGACCTGGTTCCACCACATTGTGCCATGCAGCATCCAGGGTAAAGGAGTGACCTCTCTGAGCGTTGAGCTGGGAAGGACCGCGACTCCTGCTGAGGGCGTCCCCTACCTGCCGGATGCCTTCGGAGAACAATTTCACTGTGAGATACTGGAGCACCACACTGGACAATACATGTGTACTGATGTAATGCAAGGCTGAGGTTGCAGAGACCTTGTTATTGTTATTTGTTTTAAGTTTAAATATCCAATGTCCTCCTTTGCTTTACATTGCAGACCACCACTGGGGACATGTCAGCGACACACAACTTGACGACGCGTGTGACACATTGAGCCAATATCAGCGGCAATGACCATGTACCAGACACGAGTCTATGGCAATATGACTATACTGTCTAATGTTTCCAAAAATCTTGAGCACAAAAATAATGACGCACGTTGTAAACGTAGACTCTTTACTGAAATAAAGGCAAAAAAAGTGGTACAGTTTACATGTGTCTCATGGACGTGTGTGTTCGTGGTAAAAGAATTATGTGCTCTCTCTCTCTCTCTCTCTCTTAGCTTCACTGTTCTGACCAAACTTAACAGAGAAAAGAACATATACCAAACACATCAATAAAAGAGCACCAATCACAAGCATTCACTTAAAGATAGGCCAATCCACACAAAACAATTATTACAATACACTGCTGCACATAATCATTGAAAAATTACACACTGCTGCATAATATTGGATTCAATTAACTTCAGAGAAAACTCAGGTCAAGGTGACTAAGATCAAGGGCAAATAAGGTCATCATGACATTATCTCATTAAGGCTCTTACAATGACATAGGCCTATACCATATTTGGAGGTACGCTCTCAATGTTTGGTTAAGACTCCATGTTTGGTTAGTACCTGTGTACCTCAAAACGGCCACCATGTCCATTGCTCTTCAGGGCTCCTCCAGGGTTCTGGGGGCTTGGCGTGACCCTGCAACGACAAAATGGTCGCTTTGATCAGAGTCCTAACGCCACTTCCGGGTTATTTCCTTAACGTGAGAGTGGATGGGGGTTAATGCATAGAAGTGTGGAAGTGTCGAAGGCACGCTGCCAGTCGAAGTGACTACTGTCCAATCACAACTAGATAATCTATACCCCACGAGAGTGTGTTGCTGGGACAGATAAAGGGCGATAAAGTGATTTTCTACTTATTTGTGGCGCTGAAAAAAGCCATTTTAGTATGAACATTTGGGGAATATTATGTGGGTTGTGACTCGTCGTCCTAACGCGACTTCTGTCTTGTATTGTCTGGACGCACCCTTGGCCTGTATTCAACCCCAGTGCACGTGACCCCACAACGGCACAATGCCGATTCGGTCATCATCTTCAAGCCACTTCTGGGTTATTCCTTTAACATGGGTTAGGATGGGGGTTAATGCTTCTGTCTCGTTCAGTGTGGACGCGCCCCTACAGCTCGTATTGTGTGGACACGCCCATGTAGGAAATACACTCCCATCAGCCGCTCAAGTGTCAAAGTTTAAAGGTATGTCAGGAATTACATCTGCACAGCAGAGTTCCACTCTTTACAAATCATACAGCAGAAACTTGTGAGGCTGACAGAGGGAAGGATAGAAACAGAAGGCTGTTCTGTGTATTGGTGTGTGTGAGTAAAACATTTTATTTACATGTTCTTGTGCTTTTGAGTGGAGCAGAGCTATAAGTCTCTTTCACTGCAGTATACAGCATGTTTATAACGTTTGAGAGGTTATTCTGTCGTGCAATGGTATGAACAGGTGATCTGCACAGTATTAGCAAAGAAGACTAATACCAAAAGTTTGCAAACATTGTAACACAGAGATGTAAATATTAACGTAATCACAGAAGAAACACAAATGCACCATAAAGAGATTACAAATGAACTATAGTCAGTTGGGAGATAAATCAGAACTAGCCCAAAGAACAGGTGTTGCCAATTATTTTAGGGCAAAAACTGTAGGAGCAGTGTCCAAAAATGTGTTTTAAAAATCGGCCTGAAGGTGGCGCTAGAATAGGGCCATGTGAGAAATGAGGGGTGGGGTCTCCGCGTTGCCTTGGCGGACGAATAGGTACCGGCCCCGGCTCTCCCGGACGCTCCTAGCCCGAGTTACGGCATTTTATGTGCGCTGCAGTGGCAGGGGGTCCTCCACTGGGGGCGCCACCACTTTTGCATCCGTTCTGGAGCACCAGGAGTCGGTGGTCCCCGGGAATTCCCCGTGAGCAGCCCCGTTGGGGTGGTCATTTGGTCATTTTTGCACATTTGGTCATTTTTTACATGTGGGGGTCCCCCAGGGACCTGGGGGTCCCTGGGGCTCCGGGGGTCCTTGGAGGTTGTAGTTTGGCAGGCAAGGAGTGTGTGTGTAAAATGTGGCATGGATCGGGTCAACGGGTGCGGAGATATAAGCAGGGAAAAAGTGTAACGTGTGACGTGTGAGCACATTTGGTCATTTTTTACATCTGGGGGTCCCCCAGGGACCTGGGGGTCCCTGGGGCTCTGGGGGTCCTTGGAGTTTGTAGTTTGGCAGTCAAGGAGTGTGTGTGCAAAATTTGGCATGGATGGGGGCAACGGTTGTGGAGATATGAGCAGGGCAAAAGTGTGACGGACTCACTGACTGACTGACTGACGCACAGACAGCCCGTGGAGGTTTTGGTAGTAAATGCGACCTACGGTCGCAACCAGGCCTTGTCAAGCTATATGTTTATAGACAGGATCTTGTGTAGTTCTCATCTATTTCCATAAGGTTTGCAATTTTGTTAAATTGAACAATGCTTTATTTTTGTGGGAGAGAAGGCTGATGGCAGTTTTCCCCCCATGTGTATAGGCACTGCTGACATGAGAACAAACCTACTGAAGAATCCCAATGGAGAAGGTAAGAAAAAAAAAAAATCTCTACATCGTTACCAGATGTACTAACTTTATAACAACGTACGCCTTCTCGATTAGTGTGGCAAGATAAATAGTATATAAGTATAACAGTAAATAATAACTAGAAATACTGTTCCTTCGAAACAGTGTGGGCTCGCTTCCAACCCAACAAATAGGATACTTTAAGGTACTGTAAGGTACAGTACCTTACAGTATTGTACTGTACCTTACTATACTGTACTGCACCTTACTGTACTGTACTGTACTGTACTGTACTGTACTGTAACTTACTGTACTTTACTGTACTCTACTGTACTGTACTTTACTGTATTCTACTGTAACTTACTGTACTTTACTGTACTCTACTGTACCTTACTGTACTCTACTGTACCTTACTGTACTGTACTGTACCTTACTGTACTATACTATACTGTACTCTACTGTACCGTACTGTACCTTACTGTACTGTACTCTAGTGTACCTTACTATACTGTACTTTACTGTACTCTACTGTACTTTACTGTACTCCACTGTACCTTACTGTACTTTATTCTACTTTACTGTACTTTATTGTACTTTACTGTACTCTACTGTACCTTACTGTACTGTATTGTACTTTACTGTACCTTACTGTACTGTACTCTAATGTACCTTTCTGTACTGTACCTTTCTGTACCTTACTGTACTTTACTGTACTCTACTGAACCTTACTGTACTTTTACTGTACTCTACTGAACCTTACTGTACTGTACATATTCTATGTGTTCTAGATCTACATTTTTGATTCTGTGTTTGGGAACCAGCAACTGTCAAATGGACTCCAACTGTAGTGGAGTATATTGAGTGCATATACTGTATGTAGGCTAACAATCCCAGATCACATCTGTCCTCCACTATGTCTATAACCAAGGCGTTCTTCTATGTGGCCACTCCAGACTGAGGAGTGGAGCATGGCTTTTATTGTGTTTGTGGATCTGACTTGGAAATGCATTGGTTTTGATATCTCCCTGACAACCAACAACAACCACTAATATGGCTGACTGTCCCTGCGGGCTCTAGGATATATGGCTATGGGATTTACATCCCATCGCCCGGACTTGATTCTTGATCACAGCTGTGTAATCAGTAGAGTGGAGAGGGACATTTATTTATAGTTTTAACTATAACTATAGTTTTATACATCACACAGCTTAGACATTTGGATCAAATCAGAGAGCAGACCTGTGTGAACGCAATGATATAGATAGCATATCTGAAGTGTGAACACTGCAGCCACAGCGCCTTAACATAAACATGGGTCTATTATCCTTCTCTCCACTCCCAAACCCATTGGAAATGCATTGGGTGCTTAAAGTTAAACATTTTTATTTTTTTATATTTATACTACAAAACATTTCAAAACCAAAAGTACAAGCACACGTGTCCTCAGTAAGCTGAACACATAAAAATTTGAATGGTGTTGAAAGGTGTAAGCGTTTAAGAGATGAAGCGCGCCAAAGTTTTGAGGAGATACTGACTAGTATATAAATATATAAATAAATAAATAATGAAGATAACATACGTGTGCTCGCCTTCCAGGCGAGCCCACAATAATATTAACAATAATAATATAAAAGTAAAATGTATATAAACCATACACCTATAGAAGATATGTGGTAAATATGTACTTGTGGTGTTTTGAGAATAGTTGTTTTTAATACCGCTAACATAAGATGGTGCACTGGCCTCCCAGAGCAGATGGAGTCCTGGGAGCTTACAAAGAACGATGGCAGCCAATGGCGGGTGGAGGAGTTGCCTGGAGACTGTGGTTATAACTTCTGTGGAGCTGGAGTCACCAAATACTTTGTCACTTCTTTTCAGTGAGTGTGTACTGTTATTATACTGTGTGTGTGTGTGTGTGTGTGTGTGTGTGTGTGTGTGTGTGTGTGTGTGTGTGTGTGTGTGTGTGTGTGTGTGTGTGTGTGTGTGTGTGTGTGTGCGTGCGTGCATGCGTGCGTGTGTTACCAAATATTTAACCCCCACACCCCCCCCCCTCTGTCTTTCTGTCCTAGACTGTGTCTGAAGAGACAGGTGATTGATCTGCAAGCCGAGGGCTACTCTCCTGGCTCGCTGGATGCCCAGCCTCCAGTAACAGTGGAAGACTGGTGAGTTGAGAGAGAGAGAGAGAGAGAGAGAGAGAGAGAGAGAGAGAGAGAGAGAGAGAGAGAGAGATCCAGTCTAGAGCGGATATAACTTCACGTCACCAGGAGTCATCACCATGCCAGTATTTTCATTGATATTGATTTTTTTGACACAGACATACAAAATAAGTGATCAATAATTGTACCAGCAATACGTAATGAACGTATTACGTATTACAGGTGCAGAGGCGAGAGGGTGTGTGTCATATAGTTATTACAGAGATTGATGGCTTTTCAGAAGACTGTGTGACTTGAGGTTAGGATCGAGATCAAGTTCTACCAGTTCTACCTTACCGAAACCAAAACATAGTTTTTTTTGTTTGTTTGTTTGTTTGCTAAGGTAGCATTGCTAGTTCCATTATGGTGACATCTTGCGACATCTTCCATCATGATGAGAAAGTCTTTGACCTTGCATAGTTGTGATGTAAGGTAGCATGAGAAAAGGGCCATTTGGAAAAAGAAAACAATCCAAAAAGAAAGGTAAGAGAGTCAAAAACATCATGTGGCCTACCTGTACGTACAGTACATTTAGTGATTAGAAAATGATAAAGGGCATGACAGGATTTAAAGGAATGCAGTTTCACAACTATAGTTTAATGCAAGGGCTCCTAACTTTAATGAGAGGTGAGCAATACGTCTAAGCTGGAGGTCTGATGGTGATAGTAGACCCCAGGCTGTGGATCAAGGGTATTCACAGATCATGATTGTGGAGTGATATTCAAGTGACCATATATAACAGTATATATACCGGTAAGACGCCTAAGGGAGAAAAGCGACCTCGCCCATCTGTCTTGGCCATATGGATTATGTCGTCTGACATCATACATACAATCCCTTTTATGCCCATATCCCTTTTATGCCCATATGGAGATCCCTGCTCTGAGTATCTGACGTCACTGTGATGTCACAGTGATGTGTCAGCCTTTAATGCCCATATACTGTATGGAGATAACTGCTCTGAGGATCTGACATCACTGTGACGTCACCTGTGATGTCACAGTGGTGTGTCAGTGGAACCACAGTGTCAGGCGTTACAGACAGACAGAGATACGGTCAAACTGTGACAGTTCACATACTAAACTAACAAATATATGTCGTATATTTTGGGTCATATTCATAAAGTACAAGTCATGAAAGCAGAGGTTCAGGGGCCAGACGGGAAGGCACCGGGATTTGAGTGAACCAAAGTAATCTGGTACATTCCACAGATCGCAAACAACAGCTGTGTGATTTGTGGCCCTTTCCCAGTAGCTGAATTAACATGCTTAAAGATAGCAGGGCCACTCAAGCCTGCCCCATGCTGAGATAGCGGGGATAGTAATCAGGGGACCATTTGGTTACAATGCCCTGGGGGAGCGCAGACCCAGCGGTGCCAACTTTCTCACAGCATCTGGCGCTGTGGGAGAGTTGGTAACTGGAATATATGTTCTATAATTGCCAGAATTTGCAGTTAACAGGCCATTAACGAGAAATGTGGCAAGCAGGAACATATATGCATGATTGATCAGTATAGGATGTGAAGACTTCTCAGGGAATCCTCCGTTTTCCTCCCTGCTCAGAAAGAGACGTTTTAATTATTGATCTTTTGGGTAAAAGTAACTTCTGGTTAACCATTTTGAACAGGAGTTGGCTGTATGAGTATGATTGGTTGAGTTATGAGTGAAATATTGATTGTAAAATGATTTACCATGTTGTAAGTTTGAGTTTGAGGCAATACTGTATAAGTTGTATTAATTATGTGCCGGCTCCAGCCCCCTCCCCTCTGGTGCTGCACCATATTGACTGGTCAACAGGCCAGGTGGGACGGCCCGCCTTTATTCAACAAGGCTTTGATGTGTTGAATACTTAAGTGGCTGCAGAAACTGAGTTCGGGGTTCAAACCTGTTCCTGAGCCAAGCAGGTTGGTTCCAAATCCCCGAAGCAAAAGGCGACGCTATGCTCATATTCTGCATATTCCTGTGAAGAAAATAAAGTTTGTTGACTGCCTACAACTAGCTACTTCCTGACTAATCTTTTCCCTGCACAACTGAAGAACCTTGGACAGAATTAACGACATATATTTTTTCAAAGAGCCTTACTTCTGTCCTAATAGTTCTGCCCTCCTTTGTTTTTGTAGCAAATCATGTTAGCAAACGATAACATTGCTTTCCTGTCTCTAAAAACACTCAAAAAAGAAAGGAAAAAGCTGCCCACTTTCCCTATTTGTATATTCCGGACCAGCCAAAATGTAGACATAACACCTTGGGAAGCTAATTCATTGTTAACTCCTCCGGCAGGTACTGTGGGAGGACAGACTGCGGCTGTACATATGAGATAACTGTCTGTCTGTTGGATGAGAACAAGAGAGTGCTGCAGAAGTTTCAGCCAGGCACCGTGACGCTGAACCCTGCCCGTGACCGCTCATGGAAGCAGGTAAACAGCCAGTGATAGAGGGGCAGATCTAAGCACACACATACAAATATATAGAAGCTATTCAGCAAAGCTTGTGAAATGGGTTACCTTGATTGCATTCTGACATGTTCTTTCTCTGGCCTCTATATAGGTGAGACACACGTTCAGAAGGTATGGCCGTGGGCTACGATTCATCTCCTTTGAGCACGGAGGAAAGGACACCAAGACCTGGAGTGGGTGGTATGGGGTGCGAGTAACCGGAAGCTCTGTTACTATCGAGGCCTGAAAATAGCATGAGACATAGGGAAGTAACAGGGCATCTCCCCGATTCTTGCCTCCTTACACTGGCTCCCTGTTCATTACAGGATTACGTTTACGATTGTAATGTTTGTTTTTAATTCTTTATATGGGTTGGCACCATTATATCGGAGCTTCTACCCCTCTACAAGGGCCTTGAGGTCTAAATGAGTTTAAGTACAATAATATTTTGTATTTGCATTCCTAAGACAATAATTTGATTACAATAAATGTACCCCAGGTATGAATCGGCCCTTAGAGTTTCTCAAACTCTGCCTGTGTTTAAATCACGTTTGAAAAATCACTTGCACTCCTTGGCATTTGAAAATTCAGACTGAGAGTTGTTGTTTCCTATAGGCAATGTGTCTATATGTTGTCTTGTTTGTTTTTCTCTTGGTATTTTAGTATATTTTTGTTACTCAGAGTGAAGCACTTTGGTTCAACACTGTTGTTTTAATTTTAAATGTGCTCTATAAATAATGTGGATTGGACTGGATTGAAGTATATACCGGTATGTTGTGTTTTTGTATGGTGAGGGAGCAGAGGAGTGTCAGCTGTAGAACAAAAAGAGGAGTTTAGTTGCAGTGTGTATAGGAGGATGAAGCTGTAGAAAGAATAGAATGATGGAAAAGGTATAGAATATGTGGTTTAATATATATTATATATTTTTTCACGGCTATGAAATGGTAGATGAGATTTTAATTAAATAGATATTATACTGTATAGCCTACTGCCACATTGGTGTAGAAATTAACTTCCTTTTGGAAACAATTGCATACATTAAATGATGATGTCATTTAAATATAGTACAAGAACAGTATAAATAATTATCAGTGAAATATAACCCTGTATTTAACAAAATGATGAATTGGCAAATTACCAATATTTGTACAAAGTTATAAGTGGACTTAACTGATTGAAGTAGGGATCACATGAAATCAACCATTTTCATGTTATGAGAAACTTTCTTTCATTCATTTGCTGTGCAGCCATTTCTGTATGGTCGTGTTGGGGCTCGTCGTAAATCACTCTCATGTCCTGCATAGTACCTTTTTTTCAGAAATCTAATCTAATATCTACGTCGAGTGTCATTCACAAACACTTATGAAGAATCATGGCTGCATGGAGTTTCTTGACAGAAGTACTTCAAGTAATGGTGGACCAGAAAAGCAATTAACAAAAAGTGTGTTTTTTTGTTTTTTGTGAAAGTGAAATACAGTACAATACCTGTATATTCTCTCCATAGCATAAACAATCAATATATCACACATTTCTTAAGTCTTTCATCAATTTATTAAGAGGTAAAAAGAACACAATTTATTGAGAGAATAGTTTGAAATTGTTGACAATTGTTAACAATTACAATTACGATACAAGATGTTTGGGCCTGCAGCTCTAACTAACTAATATATAGATATAAAACATTAACTTTTATTCCTTGACAGATACCCTATCTCAGTTAAGCTTTGTCGATTGGAAAATCCATTATTTGGACAAAGTACCTTTCATCTTTATGCTCTCATCTACGTTGATATTTTTCCCTCAGTTTTTCCTGCTCTTTACGTTTCTTCTCTGCATTGTGTAAACAAATTCTGTGTTTCTTATCTGCTATTGCTCTCTCTGCTTCTCTGAACATCTCAAAGGTGTAGTGGCTTCCTCTATTCATCCATGCCATGCGGTTGATTTTCTCCAGCAGCTCAGTGACCTGAGCGTCATTCGTGGTTTTGTTATTGAAAACATGATAGCGCCCTTTGCATTTTTTGATAAATTTGTTTAGCGCTGGATCATTCAGAAAGCCTTCAACTGTTTGATCTGCATCTTCAAGCTGGTCACCATGAGTGAGCAGAATCATGGCGTATTTATTTGACATTTCACCAAATACTTCCTGAATCATGTTCACAGTTTTCTGCTCCTCTTCTGTGAATCTATTCATTTCAATCACAATCAGGAACACATGGGGCCCTGGAGCAACTAAACCAATACTCTGTTTGATCTCTGTAATGGTTTTATCCTCACTAAATGCGGTGTCACACAAGCCTGGCGTGTCGACAACAGTGACCTTTCTACCGGCCATTACACCTGTGAATGTCTTACAGCTCTTTGTCACTGATGCTGCAGATAACTTGGCATCAAAAGCTTTAAAACCCAAGATGGTGTTTCCAGTGGCACTTTTTCCAGCTCCAGTCTTCCCAACCAGCACGATCCGAATGTGTTCATTTTCTGGTGGAACAACATGACATGGTTATTGATGAACAACATTTGAGTTTGTGCCCAAAAACACGTTTTCTTTAACGATTCCCACAACTTGCTTCAGGGAACCACCATTGTAATCACAGCTATGCTTGCTTGTCTTGATATAGAAAGGATAACTGATAACACTAATGACAGCTATGCTTGCTTGTCTTGATATAGAAAGGATAACTGATAACACTAATGACAGCTATGCTTGCTTGTCTTGATATAGAAAGGATAATTGATAACGCTATAATGACACCTATGCTTGCTTGTCTTGATATAGAAAGGATAATTGATAACGCTATAATGACAGTGTCTTTTGGCAAGATACAGTACATACCTTCGCCTCCCTTCTGGATTCTTGCATACGTGTCTGATTTCTTAAAGACAAAAAAGATATCATTATATTTGTAGATCTGCATATGAAGTGAAAAGAAAATGACATAATGAAGATCTGAGATTTCTGCCAACAGCAATGATTATATTCTGACCTGGGATGGGCACTGGATGGACCTCAGACTGTGTTTGTTATGAAGCCCAGTGGACTGACAGCCAGAGCACAGGTCATAGTCAGGACACACTGTACACTTATACCTGTTCCCCAAAATACTTCCCCCACAGCCATCACAAGTCAAACCAGGGTGCAGCATCCAAGGATCTGGCATACAAAAAGAGACAAAAAATAAATAATAAATAAGAGAAATGTGTGGTTGCCCTGTTAGGGCAACCACACTAATAGAATCCCTTATGCCCATCAATATTAAGCCCATTAATGCCCATACAAAATAATCCCTTTTATACCATCAATATTAAGCCCATATTGTGCGATGGCGTCTTACTGGTAATTATATAATGATAATTATAGTTGGGGTCCTCTGGTAAGATACATACCTTCACCTCCCTTCTGGGTTCTTGCAGAAGTGTCTGCTTTCTAAAAGACAGACAGAGAGAGAGAGAGAGAGAGAGAGAGAGAGAAGGGATACCATTATATTTGTAAATCTGCGTATGAGGATTGAGGATGCTATATGAACATGATCTACATCTGCTTAACTTATCTCTCTGAATTCCTCTGCCTGATAAGTGCAGTAGGTGTCTATTTTACAGCAACAATAACACGATCCCCTGCCTGTATGATGATCTATATGTGACCCAGAGACACCTTTATTCATTTATATTATCTTGTTTTTTCTTTAGTTTTTTTTAAATTATATATTGGTTAGTTATTTCCAATCAGCTTACTCTATTATCTATGTTTTGCTACTTTTGTGTGACACTAGTAGAGCTATGACGATGTAGGGCATTAATTCTCAGGAAGGGAGAGAAACACAAAATACAGAGATATGAAGTTTCTGCCAACAGTAATACTACAGTATATTCTGACCTGGGATGGGCACTGGATGGACCTCAGACTGTGTTTGTTATGAAGCCCAGTGGACTGACAGGCAGAGCACAGGTCATAGTCAGGACACACTGTACACTTATACCTGGTCCCCAAAATACCTCCCCCACAGCCGTCACAAAACACACCAGGGTGCAGCATCCAAGGATCTGTCATATAAAACAAGATTCATGTGTCAATATAAATTTAGTATAGAGAAAAGTGCTCCTCAGAGCACAGCACACAGCTAATTTCAATTCAAACACTGGCCCAAAGCTCATAACATTTGGTAGTTGGTACACATGATCTCTGCAATCATGTAATAAAATGAGTCATGTACAGCTTTTTCTTATTCCATACCGTCTTCCAGCCTGAGGGACTGGAACTCCCCAGTGAAAAAGTCGACATCCCAGGGACCCTGTGTGGAGAGAGGGTTCAGCTTAGTCCCCATAAAATAACCTTACGAAAGACCTAAAAACCACTGGCAGCCAGCCAATACATGTTGGCGCGCCACACCACCTCTACCGAACCTAGATCTTCCTTGAATAAATATTGTTTTAAATACATTATATATTTTAAATTAGCAAAACAGCAAGGTACATATTATATAGGCTAGTTAAAAATGTATAATCTGCCACAATCTGCCGTTGTCTAAAAGTACTTCTCTGGGTGCACAGATCTTTACCATTAACTCGCCATGTAAAATTTGACATGGCTCCTTGAGCTCAGTTATGCTGAGCCCAGCGCAGAGATGCAGCAACTCTCACACACTAACATTACAAAATGTTAGCAAGTGGTCTCAGTAGGCTATATTACCTGCTTCAATGTTGACGTATATTACCTGCTTCAATGTTGACGCACGCACGCACGCACGCACGCACGCACGCACGCACGCACACACACACACACACACACACACACACACACTAATGAATAATGAACAGCAATGATTATATTCTGACCTGGGATGGGCACTGGATGGACCTCAGTCTGTGTTTGTTATGAAGCCCAGTGGACTGACAGGCAGAGCACAGGTCATAGTCAGGACACACTGTACACTTATACCTGGTCCCCAAAATACTTCCCCCACAGCCGTCACAAACCACACCAGGGTGCCGCATCCAAGAATCTGGAATACAAAACAATAGCAATTTGTTGTTTTTATCAATTTATTTAGTGTAGATTATTTTTATAAAACATTAGTAATATATTTAGTGTAGACATACATTTTCGAAAACATATCTAATTAGTTGCAATAATACACGTTTAAGAGGGTTACACACTAGCCGCGGTCACCGCCTCCTAGCAATTCATTTTCAATGGGAGGCGGGCAGCTTTTTCAGCCGCGCAGCGGAGTTTTGGGGCGGCGAGGAGAGCGGGCGCGGCCCCGTGAAATCCCCCGCGAGCGTGCTCGTTTGTGCATGCGTACGCGGGCGGTGAGAGATGGATTGTGTTCATCTTTGTGAAATACCGCACGGCGTTTAATCACTGAACGAGTGTGTTTGTGTCTCACCGCGGTGCGGCCACCGCTGATCCTAGCGGCAGCCCCGACGGCAACCGCCTGTAGTGTGTAGGGCACCTTAAGTGGTCATCATAGCCGATTTGTACTTAAATATTCATAATTCGTATTGAACAGAAAATTATTCTCTCACACTCCCATTACAAATTACAACTTCCTTGTGATATCTGTAAATGTGTTTTTGCTCTTGTATGTATATTATTCATTGTGGATCCCGGGAAGAATAGCTGTTCCCAGGTGTATTGGGGATAATTCACAGCTTATGGGGATCCAAAATAAACTCAAACCTGACCTTTTCACCACAAGGCCAATATATAGATCTTTCAGCAGCAATAAATAAACAAACACACACATAAATCACTGATTCACTCACTCATTGAATAATATAATAACATATCAGCGTTGGTATTGCAATTAATCGGATATCGCCAAAAGGTTTAATATTGTGCATCCCTATAGTTAGATTTCATTAGGGATTGTTTTCTGTTTCAGATTACATACCTCCAACTTCCCTCTGGATTCTGGAATTCATGTCTGTTTTACAGTAATATTTTTACTGTGCTTCCTTAGAGGGAGATGGATGAGAAGAGAGAAGGATGTGTTATTGTAACAATCCTACTGGACGTCTGGAATTGGAGTAAAACTATTGTTAAACATCTGCATTACTTCATTTACAAGAATTCCACAAATTAAAGAACGTAGAACATGTGTTATTTTTGCACCAGCAAATAACAATATGTGTTGTTATCGTTTGGGCCTGAGAGGCTAAATGTCATCAAATGTTGGTATGGTCCAAGTGCTGAATAAATAATGGACCTGAAATGGAATGAAAGAGATTGAAAACCACTGTTCTAAGCACCTGACAGCTTCACTGGGTGCATGAGCTTAACATGCACAGAGGATCACAATACATCCTCTGGTTCCCCTGCCCACCAAACAAGATCCCGACTAATAGGAGTGAGTCAATGATGCAATACCATATCTGCTTCACAACCATGAACCTGAAATCTGAGGTGAGTGAGGTACATCATGACGCCATCCAGACAGAGACAGCCCTTTATTAACTTATATGACCTTTATTTAAGTGAGACTAGTAGAATTTATTGCAAGAAAGATCTGAAAGACAACTTGGTCCCATCCTCTTTTACAGTACACTTTAAGACATAATAAGACATAATAAGACAGAATAAAGCCATAATAAGAAATAATGTGTTGGTAATTAGAGCTAATATATTTTATTAGACAGAAACAAAGACAGAATAGTAGAAAGAGCGAATACATTCTCTGGCACCGTCACCTGCCGCGGAACTGCAGCAGCAGACACTGCCGCACGACCGCTAGTTCGACCAGCAGTCGCACTGCATCACCGGCGATAGGACCAGCAGTCCCGCCAGTAGGACCGGCGGCCGCCGCACGGACCGGCAGGTCCCGTAGCGGTAAACTGCCCGTCCGTGCGGTGGTGGCTGCCGCGGCAGTTACCAGCGATGCCGGTGCCAGATAATGTATTCGCTTTCTGCTATTCTGTCTCAGCCACCACCGCACGGACGGGCAGTTTAACGCTACGGGACCTGTCGGTCCGTGCGGCGGCCGCCAGTCCTACTGGCGGGACTGCTGGTCCTATCGCCGGCGATGCAGTGTGACTGCTGGTCGAACTAGCGGTCGTGCGGCAGTGTCTGCCACTGCAGTTCCGCGGCAGGTGACGGTGCCAGAGAATGTATTCGCTCTTTCTACTATTCTGTCTTTGTTTCTGTCTAATAAAATATATTAGCTCTAATTACCAACACATTATTTCTTATTATGGCTTTATTCTGTCTTATTATGTCTTATTATGTCTTAAAGTGCACTGTAAAAGAGGATGGGACCGACAACTTTACATGTAGTAATAAAATAAGAATTATTATGTTGCATTCACACTGAGAGAAGCCACGCTAATGGTTGGCTTGGTAATTCAATGTAATCTCTATGCAAACAAGCTTTAAAAAATTCCAAGCTTTTTTTCCAGCTTGGAAATTTTAAAAGCTGGTTTGCATAGACATTACATTGAATTGCCAAGCCAACCATTAGCTTGGCTTTTCTGTATGTGAATGAGACATTACAGGCTCAACTTTTTTGACCGATTAAAGAGGTTAAGTCACATATTGTCTACACATACTGAATACGTGCCTGTCAGACAAGTCGTTCCAGTGTCTTACCTGTTTCAATACTGAAATCCTGATGTAGGTCTGAGGCAGAGGAAGACAGGCTATGAAGCTTCATCAACAAGGATCAGCACACTGACACGTCTCTGGCGACTGAGTTATTTCATAGCAAATGTATTACTACACCATAACAATGGAGAATGTAAATGTGTTTCTTACAGGTAACCTTTTACACTCACACTAAAGTTAAAGTGCAGATTTTACTGAAGACACACCCACGCGCGCGCACACACACACACACACACACACACGCACACACACACACACACACACACACACACACACACACACACACACACACACACACACACACGCTGCCTCACCCTCAGATTAAAATCAGCACTGACCACATATCTATCATACCAGTGCAGATGTACTGCCAAACTTGTAACTTTTAAATCAGGTCACGTGGATTTTTTTGGTAGCAGAACTAGTATTGTTCATTGTGTAAATAAAGGATACAATTATGACAGTAAGGTAAGACCCTGAATAGAACATCTTTGACCAGGACTTTAGCCAGGATTTCATACTGATGTCATGAGTCCTAAAGGTTTTGTTCAGAGAGACATTCTACTTGATAGGTTGCCATTCATGGCTGCAGGAGCCCCATCTGCCCTAACCATTTACTCACAGCTGGGTCAGTGGTTGGTTGAAAGGTGCATCAGTATGTCCACACACCTACTGCTGCTCTGGCTGCTTAGCCAGACTGCAACCTACCCATTTACCATGTGTGGCCATGAGGGGGCACTGCAGGAGTGGTGGTGAAGAGGCTGTGTATTTCTGCATGTCAGAGCTGCAGCAGGCCTCACTGCCTCAGAGACAAGGCACACAAACCCAACACTGTGTGGACAGCATGTTGTTGCTCCTTTCAGCCACGGACACAGCTGTGAGCGAATAGTTAGGGCAGATGGGGCTCCTGCAGCCATGAATGGCAACCTACGTGTATCTCTGAACAAAAGCCATTGGTTTTGGTTGGGACTCAGTATGTGTGATTATCCTATGTGTGAACTGTGAAGTCCTGGTCATAGATGTTCTATTCATAGCCTACCTCACTGACACATTGTCTCGTTTATTTACACAATGAACAATATTAGTGCTGCTACCAAAAGTGGCAGTGACAAGAGGACATCAATATGTTGTTCTTGGCTGTACATCTGCACAGGTATGATAGATATGTGATCAGTCCTGATTCTACGAGTGAAGCAGCCTGTGTGTGTGTGTGTGTGCATGTGTGCGTGTGTGTGTGTGTGTGTGTGTGTGTGTGTGTGTGTGTGTGTGTGTGTGTGTGTGTGTGTGTGTGTGTGTGTGTGTGTGTTGCATGCGTGCGTGCGTCATGCGTGCGTGCGTGCGTGCATGCGTGCGTGTGTGTTATTCATATGCTATATAGTATGATTACACAAAGACACATCAACCAAATCCTGAGAACAGTCTCAACCAGAAAGCTCTGTGGAGCACATATCTCCGCCAGGCCTGGTCGTCTACACAGGGAATGGGTATTCCAATGGGAGATCAGGGATCTCCATATATGTGCATAAAAGGGCCAAGGACTGACACAGATCTCCATATATGGCCATTCATTTATTAGTTAATACATTTTTTGTGACTCGCGTCACGGGCAACCACACTTGCAATTTCTCAGAATTTCATCTTCAGCTATGTTATCTTTGTTAAAACAAGTACGAAGATTTGAAATATGGCCCAAGTCACCAAAACTGTGGGAGGAGTAGGCGTGGCAACATTTATTTAAGTTTATCTGGAAAGAAAGATGGAAGAAAAAGTCAGTCAAGAACTAATGTCTGGTTGATTGCATTTGATTGATTGATTGATTGATTGATTGATTGATTGATTGATTGATTGAAGATTTTTAGAGGTTAGTACAGTTCACAGGTACAAGGTCAACTAAAGGGATAACAAAACACAAGGATGGCTTTGGCTTGTTTAAATTGGGCTCCACCACAACACGTTCAACCCAGATTCGGCTCAAACAAATGGTCAAATTCGTTCTCCTGCTATACCACTAAAATGTGGAACACCATACCGAAGGCCTTAAAGGAGTGCAAATCCCTAACTTCCTTTAAAACCGCTCTGAAAAGCCACTTACAGGCGGCATGTTACTCAAAACCTCTCCCTGACCTTTCTATTGTAAATACCATTTATTTTTGCATTGTGTATTTCACAACTGTTTAAATTTCCTTTTCGTTCTGCATATAGTACTGTGTTCTTCTATCTATCTGTCATTCAATGTTATATGAGTTAAAAAGGGATCTCATTATAAATAAGCCATGTGCTTACCTGAGCGTATCCTTTTAGTTGACCGTGTACCAGTGAACTGTACTGTCATGAAACTGTACCTTTTCCCTTGCAAACTTCAATTAATCAATCAAAACATTCCAGAGACACAGAGATCCAGTTCAAACCCCCTTTCTAGAAATCTTTGACACCATTGTTCTAATTTAACTTTTTTCTAATAAAATTTAACATGTGAGTATTTCCTCTGGACTTCTAATAACAGTCAACATATGGGTATGTCCTCCGGACTTCTCTGCAAGTAGGCACATGGAACACCGCCCGGCTGGTCACAAGAGCGGTAAGATTGGACCTGAGATCAGTGAAATACGTAGTCAGCCCTGCGATCTGGCCGGGGGAGAGGAACATGCGATTGACAAACTCTTTTTCATACATATTCCCGTATTCATACGTACATTCTGAAGTTAGGCAAGCAACTCTCAAGGGTATGCCCTTCAATTCATGGTCGTACATCACTAATAACCAACTTAGTGAGCCTAAATAAAGGGGCTTAGGCCTACCATTCTGCGGGCCACAATCGCCCGGGTTGGTAGGGTGACAGCCCAAACCGATGGTTTGGAGTTTGTACTCCTTATACTTGTCCAGCAGCACATGCAGCTTCCCCAGGTAGATATTGACGGCGTTGCTGGCGGCCTTTTGATCGACGGCCGAGCAGTCGCCGCACTCTGCATGCCTCATGTTGGCGATGTGCGCCAGCAGCAGCACATGGAAGGCCGCTCCGTTGACCCAGTGCTTCAGGTATTTGCTTTTCATATCTCCCCCCATCATGACGTGCCGCAGGGCGGTCAGCTGTTTGCTGAGCTCCTGGGCGGCCAGTCGTGCCTTTTGCTTCAGCAGCGGCGGGTTGTGGATGTGGATCTGGTGCTGCTTGATGTAGTCGTCCATGGTGACGAGGATGGCGTTGGACTTCTCATTGTTGAAGATGCGCTGGAGCATGGCAGGGACGTCGCTGGGCGGCGCAGCCTGGTTCTGGCCCAGCAGAACGTCCAGCAGCACGGAGATGACCATCGCCGCCAAGCCCACAGCGCTGGGTGCCTTGGTGATGGGTGCCAGGGCTTGACCCACGTCTTTGACGTACCCTGGGAGTAGGGGTGGGCGATATGGTGATAAATATCGTTGAGACGATTCAATGTCTCCACGATAAGCCTTTTCAGAGATATCGTACCAGTCCTGTTGAATTGTTAATACAGAGATTCATTGCAGAATTCATTTAAACCTGCATTTTGGTCTAAATCAGTAGTTCTCAAACTTGTAAAATGCGACACGTTGTAAGCTTGTAGATCTGCTATTTAAAAAAGTTACTTTAGGCACTTGAAGTACATTCTGATGCCAACGCTAATACTTTTACTCAATACATTTTGAATTCCAGGCTTTTACCTGTAACAAAGTATTTGTATGTTTCAGTATTGATACTTTTATTTAAGCAATGAATTTGAGTATGTTTTCCACCACTGTACATGAAGCTTACATTTTATTATGAATAGCACATTTAATCAATTGCATCTGTGTAGGCATCACTGTCACTATGTATGGCATGTAAAGAAATATTTGTAGCGACCGTCAGGTCGCAGTTACTATCAAAACCTCGACCAGCTGTCCGTCAGTCAGTCAGTCTGTCACACGTCACACGTCACACGTCACACGTCACACTTTTGCCCTGCTCATATCTCCGCAACCGTTGCCCCGATCCATGCCAGATTTTGCACACACACACCAGTATATCGTGATACAATGACAATCCTGTTGAATTGTTAATACAGAGATTCATTGCAGAATTCATTTAAACCTGCATTTTGGTCTAAATCAGTAGTTCTCAAACTTGTAAAATGTCATGGTCTCCTTTTAACTCTGACAGTCTACAAATGAAACAAAATGAACTGATAAGGGTCCATTTGGTTTCATTTGTATACTGTCAAAGGGTCAATTTAGACCTCCCAAAAGGAACCCAGAGAGTCCCTGGACCCCACTTTGAGGACCACTAGTCTAAATGTTCTGTTACTCCTTTTTATGTTAGTTTTTGTTACCTTGTAATAAACATAAAAACGAACAGGAAAAATAATCTTGATAGGATTGCGTATTGTGATATAGCTTTGACAAATATTGTGATGTGGTATTTTTTTCCATATCGTCCACCCCTACCTGGGAGTTGATGTGCCCCGTTGGCCTGGGCCAGGTTCTCAGTGAGGTGCTCCTGCAGAGCCACGTTTGAGTGGGCGAAGGAAAACTTCCACAAGGACTCGTCGATGCCCACGTCAATCACGTAGTTGTGATTCACGGCATGAGTGTAATACAAATTAAGGCGCTCCAAGCTTACTGTAACCGGAGTAGAGTCACTGCTCCCCATCTTGCTTTCTGCTGTAGTGACAGGCGATGTGGAGAAGAGGCAGCCTGTCTGTTTTTTTTTATATCGGCGGAGGGCACGTTTTATTCCAGTAAATTTCAATATTTGTTTTGTCCCCCTTTCCCGAGCAGTTCACTCGATCCTGTGTCATCAACAGTCCAACAGTCACATCCAGAGTTTATTTATTCATTTTATTACGCAGGAACTCATGTTCTTATTCATCATGACATTTCATGTCTGAAAAACATAGTGTGAAGGAAATTTCATTCAATTATGCATTTGATGTATTGTTGAATCTATGTCTGTCTGTCTGTCTGTCTGTCTGTCTGTCTGTCTGTCTGTCTGTCTGTCTGTCTGTCTGTCTGTCTGTCTGACTGACTGACTGACTGACTGACTGACTGACTGACTGTCTGTCTGTCTGTCTAACAGTCAGTCTGTCTGTCAATAAAGCTATAGATATCCACACGACACACGTGTATAGCATGTTGTTTAGACAGATGCTAGGTTAATCTTTTACCTGGTATCATATAGTTTCAAATATGATACCTTTGTACGGGTACCAACCTTGGCACAGGGGATGGTAATCACTGGTACACTGGCATAAGTGTGTGAGAGAGAGACACATACAGTAAGTGTACATTCACCCAAACTGAATTCTGACTGATGGAGTCTGGGAGATGGGTGGGTTATCGGCTTACACGCAGAAGTCTCTGCGTGTCTGTCTGTCTGTATGTAATCCGTGTATCTCGTTCGTCCCACCGGCTTCAGATTCGGCACGCGCGTTCCCTGCCGCGGCTCGGAGTGCAGTGCCGGGCCTCGGCCCGACCCGATGTGCGGTTTTCCCAAAACGGCGCGAAACGTTCGGAATCTCCGTATGCGGAGATGATTGTTGACATCAGGCTGTTTCTGAGGAAACCGGCGCAAGCGCTAACTCATTGTGACATCACTTCATAAAAGGCTCTGACATCACGTTCGCTACATTGTGTTATGAGTCAACACAAAATACCATGGTTACGTATGGAATGTCATCAGTATGACGTGTTCTGATGTTCATATATGGGCTTAAATGGACACATGCAAACATATGGCCTGTGTCTGCAACACAGTCGGAGGCACAGACTGATAGAGAGATCTCCATAATGGGAATAAAGGGACACAGACAAACAGATACAGATGTCTCCATATATGAGCATAAATAGGCCTGTGACAAATTGTCAAAAAGTGGTTTAGTTTTCGAGATACCCCTACCGGAGGTAGAACCAAACACAAGATAGTTTTTCCTCATCTCTAAGGCCTCCCATACATGAAATGGATTCTTGTATAAAAATATTTTTTTGCAAAAGTGGTGAAATTGATATATAAAGTTAAACACCCCAAACTAAAAATAAGGCCTGTCCGTCTGGGGGTTGAGGCATATAAACCCCTGTAGATTCACAATGGAAGCTCTGAGAGGTTTAAAACTTGCCATACGTGAAGCCAGGACATCCCTCTACATCCTAGAAAAGACCAAATGTCAATATCTGAATTGAAATGGGAGATATAGGCATTTGAACACATACCTACAATAGGCAGAAATGTAAATCTATGTAGAACAATTTCTTTACTTTCTAGTGACTCTGACATGGATTGCCAACATCACATATGGCTAGTTGGAAAGGTATGGCTCTACTGAATTCAACAGTACCAATTGTGTAAACGTAGCTTGTATACTCATGGAGTTATATCACTAAACGTATATGGTGTCCCAAATGAGTGGTAAACAAAACTGTCCTAATACAAAGTACAATGTCACACTGATTAATTTTATTTTCAATTCACTTATCAAGGGTTGACATTTTTTTAACAAATTACCTTGAGTAGAAGTCCCTGAAATACATGAAATGCCCCAAATTGAGAAAATGTTAAGTTGTATGCAACTTCAACTATAGGGCAGAGAAACGTGTAGGCCTACAGTAGAAATACTAACAATTATTTAGCAAACCTAGCTTAGGGTCCATCCATTTGAAGCTGCACCTATTCTCTCTGTATCTTATTGCCTACATGGGCTTCTTCATAAACAGGTCAATCATTGCAAATATTTTGGAAAGTGAAAAAAGAAGGTCATAGCCAAATCAAAGAATGACCTAGATTACATTTCCATTTAGTGTAATAGAGCCTTTCCAATGGCCTACATTGACATTGTATTTTGTATGTTGTGCAGCACTTTGGTCGACCCTTGTGGTTTTTAAATGTGCTCTAGAAATAACATTTACTTGGCTTGACTTCACTTGGCTTGACATTAGCAGTACCCTGACTCTGTTTAACCAGGATGGAACAGAGCCTCAAGTGCTATCAATAATATGGTTACTGTACATAGAGCATGTATTTCTAAAAAGCAGACTCCAGAAGGCCTTCAATGCATATACTTAATGTTGTTCAACAGAGAGATGATGATGTTCACAAAACCCTGTCTCCATATACAGATGATATACTTTCTTTCAAAATTAAGTGTATCTTATAATGTTTCATGTACCATTGAGAAAACTATTCCACTAAGAACAACAATAGTGAGAAACAATTTGCAAATGCTGATAGAGAGAGTATGCTGTACATTCACCAGTCACAAGAAGACTGGGTAGGGTTTATACAATATTGTTTAACATACGTGTCCGAGGCTGGAGAAAAGGTCCTTATGTCTGCAGTAGTGAAGTCCGGCAAATTAACAAAACTAGCCCTTACCCGTTCAAAGATATGAGCTCCGAAATGATGTGCAGTGTGTGGGTTATGGGGTGTGCACTGTGCACACAGTATATGAGGGATGGAAAGTAACTTTAACTGGTGCTTGCATGATAATATGTAGGAGCATCAATGTAAGAAATACCCGTTTCGTTTAATGGCAGAGATACTGTGTCCCGCCCACCCGCCTACACACACACACACACACACACACACACACACACACACACACACACACACACACACACACACACACACACACACACACACACACACACAGAGCTGGTTAAACATGTTGCCTCATGCTAGATGCAGAATAGATATGCCTCATGCTAGATGCAGAATAGATATAGATACACCATAAAAATGCTAATATACAGCATATGATTTGTGAAAGTGACAAACGGGCTTCACAGTTATGTCAGGTGTGTTCATATGCTAATGGTGATGCGATTTCAGATCAATTGCTCCAGCCACTGAGGAGAAACGCTGTGACAGACAGACAGACACTCACTCAGACAGACAGACAGACGTTTGATAGGTTTGATTTTGGATTTTTTGTGTTTATCCTTTTTTTCCATATTATCTAAGAGTGTATGTTTGAGAACCATCTCATTGCAACAGTTATCCATTTTAGAATAATTAAATAGCTTAAATTAGTTTGTAAAGAGAGCAGCGTTTTTGTGTTTCCTTACCCCCTTCTGGGGGGTGGAGACACATTAACATGTCAAAGCCAACATTTACATCTGCAGTTTCAGTTGGCTAATGTGTGGTTGTTGTTCTCAGGTTTCAGCTACAGATCACCACCAATAGGTTACGGCGGGTGAGGGGTGGAGTTAACAATCCATTGTTCAAACCCCTTACCTTACTGCCAGTAGTGTGACAAACTTTGAGAGCCCTTTACTCAGATTCTTGGTTCGAGGTTTAACTACATTCAAATAAGCATATCTTCTTCAAATATATTCAGATTTCAATGAATGACATGTCATTTGAAAGCTTATATTCTGTACGTTCATGATCTGCAAAAAGCTGAAAAAGACCAATGCAGACATAAGGACCTTTTCTACAGCCTCGGTCACACCAGAAGATAGCTTCATTTGTGGGAAGGCCAGTACAATACCAGAACATTGACAGCCATTATGACTGGTATAGGTAGGAGAATGTTGGCAAAGATAATTCTCTATACAAATTAAAGTGATGACAATAAACTAAGAGTTATGGTGACATACTGAAGACACTGAGGTCTGAGGAAATTCCAACTCATTAAATAAAGTCCAGGAAAAGCTCATACAGCATTACAATTTGTAGAATGACACAGAAAGCCTAAAGTGTGCACTTGGGATATGCAATGAAAGAATCTGCACATCTCCAAGAAAAGACAGAAGAGACAGATGACTGTGGTAAATGGTGCATTTGTATAGCACCTTTATCCAAGGCGCTTTACATAACAGGCAAGTCAAGATCTTTCTGATATTCTGCAGATATATTGAGAACAGGCATGGACCAGTGTCTTCTGTATGTCATCATATCCCTTAGTTTCAATTCACTTCAATTTCTTTAGAGAAAAAAGGTTTTGTTAATGACTTCAATGAACCTAGAAGCTTTGCCATAGATACTGATCTGCCGTTGTTTTGACATCACATTGTTGTTGACTCAAAGCCTGTTCTGGACAGCCAATAGCCATACATGGAGACGACTGGATTATCACTTAGATCTCCATGTATGGAGCTGACCTCTACATCTGATTCCCAGATGATGCCAGATATCTGGGAATACCCATACAATAGCCCATCAATATTAAGCCCATATCTGGGAATGCCCATTGGACAAGAGTCACAGTTGCAAATTAATTCCATCCTTGTCCCTTTTATGCCCATATATGGAGATCCCTGTCCCTGATGTCATCAATATTAAGCGCATATCTGGGAATGCCCATATCTGGCAATGCCAGATATGGCAATGACAGTATATGGACACTCCATATATGGCCAAGACAGAATTAATTTGCAAATCAAGACCCAACACCTGGATCTCCATATACAGTAAGAAGATCACGACACTGACCTCATCAAACTCTGGATATCCATATGGAGACGACTGGATCATCAACTAGATCTCCATATATGGAGCTGGTCAATACCTCTACATCTGACATTACGGACTCCATGGATATAGCTGACTTGTACTGACATCACAGTGATGACTTGACCAGCTCAGCAGAAGGGTATATACATGCCAAAGCAGCCATGTACATGCACCCATGTGCACACACCCATATGCGTGACCTTGCCCTTTAGGGTGAGGTCACTTCTCGCCCTTAGGGCATCTTACTGTTTGTATTTTCATCATCTGAAGGCCTTCTGCTATGGGCTTTCTGACATTATGGATCTAGTTTCTTTCCTTTTTCCAAATGAAAAAAAAAAAAAAAAAAAAAGAAGTGATACGATTTGGAATGTGTGTAGATCATACTTCATTCTGGTCAAATTAAACTTTATTAGCTAGGTCACCCTTCAGCTTTTCAACAGATTTGGTAAGGTCCTTCTCATCTTTTCACATTCCAAAATATTTGCAATGATTAACTTTTTTACAGTTTATGAAAAAGCCCACGTAGGCAATAATATTCAGATAGAACGGAAGGAGACAAATGCTGCAGTATAACTCGACTCAAATATGTTAAATGATATAAACTCTTCAGAATTGAATGACTTGCTTTAATGAAGATAATCTTGAGGATCAAATGGATGGAGCTTGGTTTCCTTAGCCAGGTTTGCTAAATAGTTTGAGTACTGTAGAACTCCATTTCTCCCTGCAATATTGTTGCATAAAATGTCAAATTTTCTCAACTTTGGGACATTTGATACATTTCCTCGAACTTCTACTCAAGGTAATTTGTAAACATTTTCCACCCTTGATAAGTGAATTGAAAATAAAACTAATCAGTGTGATATTGTACATTGTATATGGACAATTTCATTTACCCCTCATTTGGGACATCATATACGTTTAGTGATATAACTCCATGAGTATACAAGCTACCTTTACACAATTTGTATTGTTGAATTCAGTAGAGCCACACCTTTCCAACAAGCCATCATGTGTTGATATGGCAATCCATGTCAGAGTCACTAGAAAGTAAGAAAGTGTTCTACATAGATTTACATTTCCGCCTATTGTAGGTATGTGTTCAAATGACTATATCTTCCATTTCAATTCAGATATTGACATTTGGTCTCTTCTAGGATGTAGAGGGATGTCCTGGCTTCAAGTATGGCAAGTTTTAAACCTCTCAGAGCTTCCATTGTGAATCTACAGGAGTTTATATGCCTCAACCCCCAGACGGACAGGCCTTATTTTTAGTTTGGGGTGTTTAACTTTATATATCAATTTCACCACTTTTGCAAAAAAATATTTTTATACAAGAATCCATTTCATGTATGGGAGGCCTTAGAGATGAGGAAAAACTATGTTGTGTCTGGTTCTACCTCCGGTAGGGGCATCTCAATTTTCTGGATCCAGAGTCACAGGCCTAAAATGGACACAGGCAAACAGATGGTCAATACGGGTCCTACAGAGATCTCCATATATGGGCATAAAATGGACGCTTAGAGACAGATAACTCCATATATGGGCATAAATGGACACAGGCAAACAGATGGTCAAAACGGGTCCTACAGAGATCTCCATATATGGGCATAAAATGGACGTAGACAGACAGATATCTCCATATATGGGCATAAATGGACACACGCAAACAAATGGTCAAAACGGATCCTATGACAACAGGTATAACGGGGTTTGCATTAAAGGGTGGGGCATTCTTTCCCTATTTACATTGTTCCGAGTTGGCCAGGTTCAGGTTGCCGACTGAACTGAGTGAATCTAATGATCATTACCTGGTGTCATATGTCTTGGTGTGAAAGAAAACATTTGAAAAGAAGAATAAGAAGATGTGTGTTATGTTGGAAATATTTTATTTGGATGTGTAACATTTAACTGAATGTTGACATATGGCACACTGACTATCAAGAAAACAAAAACATGGCACTAATCCAGCGATATGGGCCAAAAATACATTTACAATTCGATCCAGGGCGAATGCTTCCTTCCGAATTGGGATGCCAGGGTTCAATCAAGTTAATGTAAAAATAAAAATGCTACTATCACACAACGATTTGTACAGACATTATGGTGCAAAATCTGCTCTCTGTCTCATCATCAGAGCAGTGATGGCTGAGTGGTTAGTGTCCATACCTAGGACTCCGGAGAGGAGACCCCAGAGGTTGCAGGTACGATTCCCTGCTCCAGCTATCACTGCTCCCCCCTCGTGCTCCTTGTGGGCATCACTGGGTTCAGCTGGGTTAAGCTGAAAAAAGGCAGCTGGGTTGGGCTGTGATATCTGAATTTCCCTCGCGGGAGGAGTAGGTAACTATCTATCTATCATGTGGAGGTCTCATGTGCAGAGACTGAGAGTAAGTGTTCTTTGGACTTAAAACTTCTGTCAGCCAAAGCTATTATTTGGACAGCTCCAGGCTATCAGACCAAGGCCGCTCAGTACATTTAAGGTCAATGTAATGCCCCAAACATCTCTCTAAAGGGCCATTCACCCTTAGCACTGTGTTATTGCGACCGTTAGGTCACAGTTACTTATTGTGACCGTTAGGTCGTAGTTACTTACACTCTTATTGCGACTGTTAGGTCGCAGTTACCTCCAAACCTCCACCGGCGGTCAGTCAGTCAGTCACGTCACACGTCACGCTTTCCCCCTACTCATATCACCGTCACCTTTGCCCCAATCCATACCAAACTTTGCACACACACTCCTTGGCTGCCAAAGCACAACCCCCACCCCACATTTCTCACATGTCCCTCTTCTAGCGCCACCATGAGGCCGATTCTTGCAAGACACATTTTTTGGACACTGTTCCTACAGATTTTGCCCTAAAATCACACAAACCGGTACACAGTATCTCTACAGTCATGTAATCAAAATGCATCTGTCCCATCTAGCCACACCATCTGGACCATTTTTGAAAAACACATTTTTGGCCTATTTGTGTATTCAAATAGATCTCCCGATTAGGGAGTCTTACTGGTACCATTTTAAATAAAGTGCATTAACATGCTGCCCCCTGTTGGGGCAGCATGGGGCTATTTTACTTTTTGCCATAACCAAATGATGTATTTTGCATCACCTCTCCTGAACCAAACATGATAATACAGAATAGATTAAATCTACCTCTATGTTTTGGTCAAGGATTACAATTTTTATCATGTGCTACATAAACTGCTCAGAAGAATAGAATAGACCCTTTGAAGGTCGCACCAAGAAAGAAGAAATATTTCTTTGCATTTTCTATTCCCTTTAGGCATTATTAATAACAACAATCAATATTTTTTTTTTTTTACAATTCACCCACCAGTTTTTAAAATATAAGCCTCTACCAAATGGTGGACATGTCCGTTAATGTTATGGTGCATTTAATAGAAAAACATAAATAACTGATAGCTAGAACAATGAAACTTCTCCAGTTGATTACTTACATTAAAGCTGTACTGTGGAAGCTGCTCAACTAGTGGTCAGTAGCGGTATTGCTTTTTTCGTCCGGAGTCGCCGCGGACCACCGGAACGAGCACCTCCGCCTCGCCGATACGCATCCGTAGAGCCGTCTCCCGTCATTTTTAGACCAGGATTGAGGGAGTAGCAATCAAGATTCCTTTACCAATGTAAACACAGTTGCTGAGGGAAGCTACTTCCTTTAGAGACAGCAAGACTCGCTGTGATTGGCCGGTGGTGTATGATCGGAGCTGTGATTGGCCGGTAGTGTATCATGTGGGAGATGACATCATTTTGCCGGGAAATTCTCCCCCCCTCACAACTCATAGAAAACATATAAAGAGAAGGCTTCAGAAGCTGAAAATAACGGAGTGGGTGTTCTAAAACTTTAACGATTTAACAGTTAGGACAATTTTAAGATTTGTTTTATAAAAAAAGTTACATGGTATAACTTTAAAACAAAAAAAATGTATTACAAGTTTTCTGAAACTTTATTTTTAGATATCCAAATTAGGCATTATATGCGCAAAAATGCCTAATTTTCATGTATTTTGGGGACATATATCTGAAGATTGGATAATGGCAAATTCAAAAATATTGTTTCATTTTCTTGACATATTAGTGACAAAACAAATATCAGATGATGAACTTTAGATAATATGTTGAACTTTGATAATTAGGGTTGAATAGCTGAACAGGTGTACTGTGTATGTTGATTACTCTTTTACCACTAACAGACATCTCAACCGTTTGGTAGAGCATATTTTTTAAACAAGAATAAAATCTTACTTTTAGAACTATTTCAGCATATATTATAATGAAAAATGTATCATAATAACAACAATGAATGAGTAGAAGTTGTAACTATTCATAGTAAATAGTATGTTTTTAATACTAGTTTTACTTGAACTACCTTTACCATCAACTGACACATCTACCGTTTGGTAAAGCATGTTTTCAAAAACGTATTTGACCATTATTAGATTTATTTTTATTGCATTTTGTTACATATGCATGTTCAGTAACATCTCTGAGATGATAATATGTAAAAAGAATCCTCCTTTGAAATTCCTGCAGGAGAGAGCCAAGCTGTCAGGACCGTTTTGCTTGTGTAAGATTTCCTCTGTGTCACTTGACTTGGAAAGCATGCTGTGTGAAGTCACTGCACCCTCAAGTGGATATTATTGGCAATCAAACACCTCAACCAAATGGTAGAGATGGGCGAATGAGGTTGAGTTAATTTCAGCATTGTTTTCAATGAGAAATATGGACTTAAAATGTGCTCTACCATTTGGTTGAGCAAACCGGTGAATTCACTGACAATGAAGGAATACAATGAAATTGCAATATCAGAGATTATGCAGAATTATATTTCAAGTATATTTTCATATTTCATGTAATCTTTTATTTACAACCTCTGACTTGGCCCAGAGTTGACTATTATGTTAGTTTACACAATACATATTTATTTTGGTTGATACTTCTCAGTATAGTCCAGGGTGTACAATAACAGTATATGTGTAAAAAAATTGATGAATTGTTGATGTTTTCATAAAAGCCAGAAACTTGACTCGAATTTGAATGATGTATTTTGTATCATATCTCCTGAACCAAACATGTACAGAATAGACGTCTTCCCCTATGTTTTGATGGTCCAGGATATATGATGAATTCACTGATGTTGTGGTCACAACTTACTAAAGGGAGTTTAGTCATACACATAATTATTGCTTAATTAATGCTCACACGTGTTGGGTTTGTAGATCGGCATTTTTTTCTCTGTGGATTCTATGCCCAGGATGAGTGCTCATATAGGCGGGTTTAAAAGTAGTTTGTTCAATAAACAAACTACACACACAGATCAGAGTGTTTGTTTAATAACGGGGGTCTGCCTGTACCTCAGTTCTGAATTAGTAAACAGAAAAGGAATTCTAAGGTCAGGATACCAGTTTTATGCAATCAGAGAGAGCCCTTTCGGGTAGGATGTAATGGACATACCGGTAATATGGATTCTGGTACAGTATGTAGGCTATAGTATTCAGAGAAAAATACAATCATTATTGTACGCACAATCATGCGTTCAACAAGTATTGCATATCATTAACACTGTTACAAATACAGCGATGTGAGTTCTTTGCTTGGTAAATATTAAATGTTCAACACAACCACATAAAATAGCAAAAAGATCAATGTTCCAGCTGGCTTAACTTGAGTTAAGTGTATTATAAACTTGTGGATACAATTAGACCAACGCAGGGTCTGTTTTCAATCAAACGCACATAACACCAAAGGATAACAAGCGTGTGTTTAGTGCAGTTTAGTTCGTTTAGTGTGTTTACAGTATGCAGGGACAGACTGGGACTAAAATTCAGCCCTGGCACCTTGGCCAGTCCAGCCCCCACAACCAGCGCGTGCGCAGATACTCTACGGACTCGTCGGGTCAAGGGCGGCACATATAAATACACAAGCTTTTAATACCACAACTTTTACAGACAACATAAATGATAACTACACAACTACACAATCCATGAATTGTATAAGTTAGCGTACAGTTCTCACCACCAACAAGCGGAGTATGAACATGATTAGTGCCAAAATGCTCATTTTGACCGATATTTTTACAGATTTATAATTTTATTTTTTGGGGACACCAGCCCCCCTGGCCCCCAAGCCTACCGGCCCACCGGGCAAATGCCCTGTATGCCAGGAGGATTTTTTTTACAGTCTATGGTCATCGTCCTTTGATTGCTGTAGTTGTAGTTCGCTATTCGCTAATTCGCCCCCATTGTGTAAAGACCTTAACCATCTGGCCGAGTTAATGCTTATCTTTGGGTTGTTTTGTGACAATAGTTGGTTGATTCATTGGGGAACTGCACCCTTTCAGGGGGGGTGAATGGTACCTCAGATAAACATTTATGTCCAGATTGTCAGGGGGAGAAGTTGCTGATGAGTCGTGCCAGAGTTCGCAGGCTCACAGAAGTAGGTCACCCATCGTCTTGGGATCCTGGCTCTCCACAGGATAAACAAGTGAAATTGGAAGTGATGACACAAAGAAGTCCTGTCCACCCATCCATCAATCTTAAACCGCTTATCCACAGTCAGGTTACAACACAGAGTGCTTGTTGGAGCTGTGTGGAACACAAGCTCCCCTATACGTGGCCGTGTGTGTAGGTATGTGGGTGGGTATGTGGGTATGTGGGTGGGTGGGTGGGTCTGTATGTAGCCTGTATGTAGTAACCCTGGGTGACCAGAGAGGTGCTGTTGAGTCTAGCCTGCCCTGAGCATCAACTGCAATACACACACACACACACACACACACACACACACACACACACACACACACACACACACACACACACACACACACACACACACACACACACACACAGCTCCACTTCGAACAGAGGTTCGATTTTTAGTGTCAGAGCACTTCAGCGTGTGTTTATGATGTGGTTAGAACTTAGGGCTTAAATGGTTGATGAATGCTTTGTATTAACCCATTTAGGCCTGAGGCTGATTCTAAAAACGCCTTCTAAAGTCTGACCTAAGTTTTCTGAAAAACTTCAAATATTATTCAAAAATTACAAAAACAAATATGTTGCTACATAGGCTACTGTACATGTACTGTACTACACACAAATGTGTTCCCTGCTCGGGTAAAAGAACCTGTCCATAATGGTTAATAACCTAAATCTGCAAAGTGACTAAAAATGTCAAATTATTGTGGTGGAGCAAAAATGTTTTAATATTTTCCTCTGAGATGTAGTGGCATATAAGTATTTAAAAAGATAAATACTCAAGTAAAGTAAAAAGTACCTCAATTTTGTACTCAAGCACAGTAGGCTACTTGAGTACAGTGATAGAAGACTACTGTAGGCTAAGTGAAAGTTTCAATACTGCAATGTATAGAAAACCTTTGTTTACTTTTGGTACATAAAGTACCAAAAGTAATTGTGCAGAATGTCCCTTTTCACAAGTTCAAAATGTATTAAAAAGCATGCAAGCTCGTAGATCTGCTATTTTCAATTGGCCAATATGGCTGAAGTGGTTAATAATAATCAAAATCTACAAAGAAACTAGTGACCCATAATTCACATAATTGTTGTGGAGTAAAAGTATAATATTTCCCTCTGAGATGTAGTGGAGCGGAAGGAAAAGTACTGAAAATTGGAAATGCTCAAGCAAAGTAAGAAAAACTGTAGTACTTGACTTAAATACAGTACTTGAGTAAATGTACTTAGTTACCTTCCTCCACTGCTTGAGTAAAAGTACTTATAGTTTCTTTCCACCACTGGGTTGGAAACATGAGGAGGTGGGCTGGGAGCAGTGTTTGAACTGAAGACTAGTCTGCTTCAGTCTCAGTCAGTCAGACGTTGAGCTTTCTGCCGGAGGCTTCGGTCATCATCATCATCTGAAGGTGTCTGGTCTTGTCCTGTGCATCATGCCCTCCTACACGGTGACCGTCGCTACAGGGAACCAGTGGTTTGAGGGAACTGATGACTACATCTATATAACGCTGCTCGGCACCGAGGGATGCAGCGACAGAACACTGCTGGACAAACCTCTGCACAATGCCTTCGAGAGGGGGGCGGTAAGGTGGCATGTTATGTTATGGAAGTGTTATGTACGGTATGTAATGTCTCGCTTTGCTTAAGAAATGTGAAACCATTTTATATAGGATGATACATTTAAATTACATGGACTTGCAGTGTTTTGGATTTCTTCTTTTTAAAATATATGTGTGTACATGTAGGTGTAGGTATGTATGTAGGTATGTAGGTATCTAGGTATGGTTGTAGGTATGTATGTAGGTATGATTTTTTAAATATTCCTGCTCTCCAGCTGTAGCTTCTTTGCAGAATTGGATCACAAAACATTATTTGTAGCCTACTGTCTAAAATAGAGTAATATGGAGATCTATCATATTTCATGTTTCATATTCTGATTGGCTATAATTGACTTGCAAAGCCAATTATAGCCACACTCATAAGATGGTGATCTTTTGGTGTGTGTGTGTGTGTGTGTGTGTGTGTGTGTGTGTGTGTGTGTGTGTGTGTGTGTGTGTGTGTGTGTGTGTGTGTGTGTGTGTGTGTGTGTGTTCGTTCGTGCGTGCGTGCGTGCGTGCGTGCGTGCGTGCGTGCGTGCGTGCGTGCGTGCGTGCGTGCGTGCGTGTGTGTGTGTGTGTGTGTGTGTGTGTGGGAGAGAGAGCACTAGAGCTGGAGTGCTCTATAAAAAGAGCACTCCAGCTTAGCATACTTTCCCTGGTTAAATAAAGGTATCCTCTTGCACCTAAAACAGTCTGTCCTCTCTTGGAAAAGTAAAGTTATAAACTATTTGAAGACCTATTTGAAAACAAAATAAGAATAAGAATAACTTAGGCTGGAATATTCTCTGTTGGTTGACACAGTAAAATACAGTAAAGTGGGACTGAGTTACTAGGGCCCAAGGTGGAAGGGCCTTAATTATTTTATACTTTAGCTATTGAAAAATAGCAGGTATACAAGCTCACAGTGCGGCACTGCGAGCTTGTAGATCTGCTATTTTTCAGTCATGAAAATGTGTGCAAATCTTTGAATATAATATGTCTTTTTTAAAACATTTGTAACTCAAATTTTGCTTCTGGGGGGTCCCTGGAACTAAATATTTTGAGACATGTGGGGTCCGTGGCCAAATACATATAATTTCGAGGGTCCTTCACATGAAAAAGTCTGAGCACCACTGACATAGAAACATAGGTTTCTTGCGCACATTTTCAAGATCTTTCAAAAATAGCAGATCTACAAGCTCGCAGCGCAGCACTCTGTGACACGCTGGGAGCTTGTAGATCTGCTATTTTTCAATAGCCAAAGCCTAATGCGTTCTAAATGGGTTATACCCCCTCCACCTGTGACGAACATTCATGGGGGGCCCACAGTGAATCCTTGTACCCAGGGCCCAGAATTTGGTGCGACACCCCTGTGATGGATTGACATGTTTTTGAGATTAGCAGAACTGACAGTAACCTCGAGGCTCGAGGCAGGGAAACAACAGGAAACAACAATGCTAATTGTTTGCATATGTTTTACACACATTCCACTCTGGTCTGGAATGTGTTGCTCAAGCCTGAACTGGAAAGAAGGGGGAAAAAAACCTTGTAAACGGACGTTTAAATATCACATTTCAAAGTGGTACCAAGTGGTGTCTGGGGGACCACCAGGGGTCCTTGAGGGGGTCCCCTGCATCAGAATAAGTTATAGCATCAAAATCAGTTTAACCACTTTAACCGTATACGTATAGGCTATATGAAAATCTACAAGCTCAGTAGCGTGAAGATCGGCTATTTGTTTTGGGTTTTTCATGTGACAAATGTTGGAATATTTTCTAAATATTTTAAGAACACAAATCTTGAATGGGGTCCCTGGCTTTAAATATTTTCAGATGGGTTCTGTGGCCAAACATACAAATCTGAGGGTCCTTGATATGTAAGCGTTTGAGAACCAGAGCAATGTGGGACCAATATTTATGGGTCACGAAAATCCTATATTCTTTTCCCTAAAAAATAAAATATATTTTTCAAAAGATTTTCCCCTCTCAAAAAAATCTTTTTAATTTTAGAAGATCTAAAATATATTTTTTTTGTTTTTTTACAAACAATCAAGCAAACACGTCTAAGAAATTCAAAAAATAAAATATAATAATAATTAAGGAGTAGTGAAAATAGCCGATCTGCAAGCTCTGTGATGCGTTGTGAGCTTGTAGATCTGCTATCTTCATTGTTTGTGTACTGGGCATATTTCTCTTTTGGGTCACAGGGCTAAAACATTTGGGAAACAGCAGTTAAAATGTGTTTTGAGAAAGTCTGCCAGTTATAGTGCGTTGTGGTTCTTCCTCCAGAGAACTGATCAAGAGTCTGGAGACAATTGTTGAATCTCAAGCGTGGCTTTATTTATGCAATGCAGAGGTTAAGTCTACAGAGACACATAATGCAGCAAGTGTGATACAGATTGTCTGAGGCCCATCTACCCGACTTTGGGTTTCATACCGTCATTATCCTTCATCTTTCAAAACATCTATAAATCATGTCACGTTCTTAACAATAGACTTTTGCCATGACATGGCCTAATGGCCTTATCTTGATCCTTAGGGATTTTATGCCACATTCACTGGTTTAATTACACAACTTTCCTGGGCTGGCATCAGACTTGTTTGTCCAACTGCTTCCCACCATCTAAAGTGTGGGCACGCTATGATGACCTTGGTCTGCCGTGCCACCCCATCATTAACCACAGGACGTGGTGAGGTTCACCATGGGTCCCTCGATACATCTTTCATGGGGTGTAGACATTTTGTTATTTCCTACCAGGCCCTTGTTCTTGCCAACATTGTGGAGTCTTACTTAACCATTTAGTGGCATTTGCTCGTGATAATTATACTGGAATAATTGTGCTAGATTAAACTTTCCTTTAATACTCTTTCTTGCCATTTCATTGATGCCACAAGCGTCACCATGAGGCAGATTTGAAACATTTGTCTTGGCCTACTGGGAGTGTGTGTGGATCGGTGAAGCAATGCCCTAGATGCTAGCTGTTCACAGACAGATAGACAGACAGGTAGATGGACAGGCGGACACCATCACAGCACTGGAAACATAATCCCAGCCCCTGGCTGTTCGGGCCTGGCGTAGATTAAAAAAAGAAAAGTATAAATAAAAAAACATCGGTTAGGCCTATAGCCCATTTAAGAAAAAAATGCAAACAAAGAAAAATGTAACTCAGTGTATTCTGTATGTTCCCCTTGGCCAACACCTGTATGCAGGTGGACTCGTATGATGTGAACGTACGGGAGAGCCTGGGTGACGTTGAGATGGTGAAGATCGAGAAGAAGAAGTACTGGGTTCAGGATGACTGGTACTGCATGTACGTGACGGTGAAGACCCCGGCGGAGGAGTGCCTGGAGTTTCCCTGCTTCCGCTGGCTGGTGGGAGACAAGCAAGTAGTTCTCCGCGATGGACGAGGTATAGTCTTTTACTCATCTGTGCACACCTGACTATGTTTATCTTTTGGTCCGTATGTTTCTCTAACCAGGCAGGTTAGAGAAAGTTAAGAACTGTTTCTTATTTGCAACTGTGGCCTGGCGAAAAGAAAGAGAATTGGCCCCGGTGCTGCCATTAGTCTTAATCTGGCACAATGAATAAATAAATGAAATAAAAAATAAATGCAAATTGTGCATTATTGTAGGGGCCAGTTAAGACAATGTCCACGGTAAGCGCCGTTCACACTGAGATACATGTATATCTATGAATGACAAAAGTAATTGGATGGTACAGTCCACGGTGCAACTATAACAACAACAATCTAGTGGAGGGGCATCTGGGGGTAGTCGATCTAACAAGATTAATCCTCATAAGGTTTTGTTAGATTAACAGATTACATCTACGGTATATAGCCTTGCATGAGTCTTTCAGCACCACAGAGATCTCTCTCTCTCTCCCCCTCTGTATGGGCTCTGACACAACTGGACTGAGCATTGAGTGTTTGGTGCCCCTGTTGCAGAACATTATGTTCACCTAATTATCTCACACAATTGTAGTTGTTGGTGCGAATGGCTGCGGCACTTAACAGATGAAAGTGTCCAGTTTTAAACTTTTCTGTAGGTACATGCCGGTCTTTGTATTTCAATCTGGCTGCAGCAGATTGAAATACTTATTGTAGGCCTACATCTGCTTTTGGGAAATGTACAGTGTCTGAAATGTGTGATATAATATTATCTCTTCCACTAGTCTAAACATCTGTTTGTCATCTGTGTTTTAGCACGTTTGCCACAGGACGACAACACAACGCAGGGCAAGCAACACCGACAGAAGGAGTTGGAATGGAGGCGAAATGTGTACAGGCAAGATCCACGTTTCCAAAGAATTTGACTCCAGTGAAAATGGGTGAAGTGCTCCTTTTACGCTTTAGTTAAAATGTTCAGCACAAAAATGCTCCTTTAACCCTATAGATGGAGTGAGTGGCGACCAGGCTTCCCTATGAGCATGGATGCTAAAGAGCACAGTGACCTGCCGCGGGACCTCCGCTTCGACACTGACAAAGACGTTGACTTCACACTGAACTACACTAAAGCGTATGTTCTGCCTTCATATCACTCTGCTACCTAAACTACTCCTAGCTGAACTACAGTAAAACATATACTAGCTGCCTTCATCACCCTGCTAGCTGAAGTGAAACGTGAGCAGACCAAAGAACACTAGTTGGCTTCGTTGAACGCTGTTGACACTGAAGCCTGACTGGTGCCAGATCTTTGGGTCCAATGCCAATCCCGACTTCATTGAAGAGTCCTAGACTACTACCACAAAATCTATTGTAATCAATTTGAAAAATGTCGAATTTGTGTGACACGAGACCTATTTTACACTGTAAATTCTTGCCTACAAATTACACACCCAAAAACAGGGACACCAACTGGTGGAAAGTGTTTAGCACTCGGGAACCATCGGCTGCACAACTGCCAACACAGATGTTGTCCGAAACATAAAATATTGGCAGACACATTGGCCAAACTGATATATCGCTCTGGCTTTATTTGCAATCCACAAGTTACGACTCTTCCAGGACAGAATCCCCATTTGGACATACTGTTCTTATGATCTTCAGGGAGTAGTAGGCCTACTACTTGTCAGCCAGTAACAGCCTGTTACAGATTGTTGCCATAGAAAAGATGAAGAAAATATGCAAAGACTCAAGAGTCTACCATAACAAAGTATAAAAAAATCTAAAACCAGCGTTCAGACTTTTGTCACAGACATAATTCACTCTCCAGCTATGATGGTGTTGTTTCTGTTTGCCAAAAAGAACAGAGCTACAAGCTTGCATCAAATTAGACAAGAATTAAGGATAATGATTATCTTGTTTACAATAAGAGGAAGTTGTTTTAACTTTTAGTATGAACTCATGCATGTTGCATCATATCTTTTTCAGAAATAGCAGAAAGCTCATAGATTTGAACTCATTTACAGTGATTCCTGCTCCCAATCTCTGTACACTGCACCATACAGCTGAAGCTGTACTGTATGTCTCACTCTGCAATAATCTGTACGCCACACAGTAGGCTACTGCTGATTCAGATTCAGTTTTAATTCTATTTGTATTACCTGTATTCGTTGTGCAGGTATACACATGCATGAGAAAATCTTAAGCTGGAAAGCTCCATGCATGCTTAAAGCCATAAACAATAGCTTAAAAAGGATTATAGAAAAAGACAACCTATAGGTAAACTACCCCGTCGTGGAATTCAATGTAATTTTCATTCAGCAGAATGAAAATTATATTGAATTCCGCGACCGGGGTGTTTTGCAGGCTACACAATAAAAGCAGTAAAAACAGGACAAGAGGTCACCAAACAAAGTGCATGTGTGAACGTGTATTACAGTCACTCCTTCCTTTTGTTTAATAATGATGCCTTGAGGATCTTGTACTCCTTTATACTCTCTGGGACTGCAGAGGGGAGGTGTATTTGCGGCTTTTCTTCCTTCAATAAAGGTTCTCTCAACTCATACAGTCTGAGGGGTTTCAGGGGGCGGAATCAAGAAATACATATGAAAAGAAACACTCCGCACTCACTTTAAATAGGAGTCTTTTTTAATAAAGAAGCGGCAGCGGCCTTTGGATAACAAACACGTTTCGGCGCACATGCCTTCGTCAGTGTTATAGTCATAGCTTTTCTTCCCTGTTCTTCCTGAAGTTCAATGCAAACTCCTCGGTTTTCGTGATATCAAGGGAAAGATGGCTGTCAGGGAGAGATACTTTTAAAAGTACAGTCGGGGGCCACCAGGGTTCCAAATGGGTGGACCCTTACGGGTCTGTAACTCGAACTAGAAATGCATGCGTACAGGCTCAAACTGGGGGTCTGTGAAATTCAAAAGGTTGAGAATCACTGACTACAACGTGTTTAATGTGATGCCGATGGTAATGATAATGGTGATGATGATGATGATGTCCATTCTTCCCTACAGAATAGAGAACCTGTTTCTGAACCAGTTCATAGACTTGTTCCAGTCCTCCTGGGATGACTTCACTGATTTTGAACAGATCTTTGTGAAAATCAAAAACACCATGTCAGGTCAGACTCTGATCATTATGAATCCAACTCAATCTCAAAACTGAATAGGGTATTTAGCTAATACCACTCCGTTCTAGATTTATACATCACTCTATTATCTACAGTTGGGATACAGGCAACCTCAGGCATGGGTGCCATTGAGTGCATCTCTCCATTCCGACATGTCCATTCCGACACTAACCCCAACCTTAACCTCTATGGAAGTGTTGCCACTCCGACAATAAGAAGTCACTGTCGGAGTGGCAACATGTCGGAAGGAAGAGCTCCCCCCGCCATCATAGGCATGGGTGGAGGGTAATCACTGGCACACGGCATGGCATAAGTGTGAGAGCAAGGATTTTCTCTTCAAGTAGACAAGGCAGAGTCAATAAAACTCTGAACTCTGAAAACTCTGAACTCTGACTGATGATTTGAATAAGATGGGGTGGGAGTCTGGGAGATAGATGGGGTTTATTCCCCCGAGTCTAATGGTCATTACAATGCCCCGATGTGAAAGAAAATGTGTGTATGTACAGTATATGGACTGACATAATCTTTTGGATGTTTTTGTTACAGAAACATGGCACAAGGTTGCCGACCCCTTGTTTGTTTGCATTTCGCAGATGTAACACGTAATATGATGTAAGATTCTGTAATTCAGGGGTGCCATGGAGGAAATATAGTCATGTATAGGGGTGCCCTGAGTCTAAAAAAAAGTTTAAAACCCCCTGTGCTACTGTAAATTACTAAATTGTAATTGTTCTTGCTGTATGCTGTACAGTGTGTTTTTGTAACCAACATACAAATACATACAGCACAGGGAAAATAATTGCATCTGTCTAAAGGCGACAAAGATATCTTAATCTATTGTGTTCCATTGTGTTGTGTTGTGTTGTGTTGTGTTGTGTTGTGTTGTGTTGTGTTGTGTTGTGTTGTGTTGTGTTGTGTTGTGTTGTGCAGAGTATGTGATGGAGCACTGGAAGGAGGACGTGCTATTTGGCTACCAGTTCCTGAATGGTTGCAACCCAGTAGTGATCCAGAAATGCCTGGAGCTCCCAGACAAGTTCCCCGTCAGCCATGAGATGGTGGCTGCCTGTCTGGAGAGAAACATGACTCTGGAGCAGGAGATACAGGTACGCTAACAACTCTTTATTCACAACCAAATATTTTGGATAGGTGCACTGTAATAGTTAACACCATTTCGCCAAGACTGCGCCACTCTGAAACTAATGAATAAAGATTTAATACACAATGTACGAGGGTATTAGGACCAATAAAAGCTATGACACATTACTATTGCAATTTGTCCTTGGTTAGGCCCATTTGAACTTAGATTGACTGCAGCTGCACTGATTCAATACAGATGCCATGGAGGATGAATAGTGGTGAATTCCACGCACATATAAAGCTGTTAACTTGATCAGCACTTATGTGATGATGTGATCATAATATGTCCTTTTGTTTTAGTTTTTGCCTCGAGGGAAACACAAAACAGCATGGTCAAATATTGTCTCTGTCGGGTGGAAACCTCATCATGTCCAACACTGTTACCTTTCAAATTCAAACTCAAAAACAGCAAAAATAGCAGATCTACAACAAGCTCAAAACGCGCCGCTTTGCGCCACGTTTCGAGCTTTAGGATACAAATTCCAAAACAGCAAAAGTAGCAGATCTACAAGCTCAAAACACTTCGCAAAGCGACACGTTACTTTATTATACTTTTGTGCGACACAGTAGTATGATCAAGCAGAGCATTCATTTACAAAAAGTTAGAATATGGAGATAAGAGGTTTCGACCTGACGACGACGATTTTAAACTCACGCTAACTGTTTAAAGTGTGTTTTCAGGCTGGTAACATCTACATAGCAGACTATGAGATATTAGAAGACATCAGTGCAAACAGCACAGACCCAGACACACAGCAGTACCTGTCAGCTCCCATCTGTCTGCTCTACAGGAACGCTCACAACGACATGATGCCTCTGGCCATACAGGTGGGTGCTGCATCAGTCATGTTCTTAGCATGCCATTTCCTACTTGTTCTTTGTTTTAAACACTTGAACCCTACACGGTTGAGCGGAGGAGTCCCTCAGGGCTCTATGTCGGTGTATTTTCCCTTTTCTGTTATTGTTGGGGAAAAAGCTTTTGCCGAAAATGGCTGATCAAGCTCACAATGCACTGTGAGCTTGTCGATCTGCTGCTTTACGGGTGCTGGGGTTTAAGTGCTTGGTTAAAGTCTGGGTAAATTACAAAGTGCATCTTGCATTTTTGCCTGAGGGGCCATGCATTTTTATTTTTTCAATTATACTTTTTTATGATTATTTCTTAAATAAAATTTACGTTTACAACGACATGATGATGGAAAAAACAGACATTATTTTCTGTAGACTGCCATTTGCCTTTTCTGCCTTGCTAATGTGTTGGCTTGTGTAGCCTATCCTGGCCGACCTACGTATTGTCTTAGTGTTAAGTTGTATTGTTTTGTTGTTCTGTGTCTTTCTGTTGAATTGTGTTGTATTGTTGTATGTCTGTCTGTTGAACAGAAATTGAATATCCCTATGGGACAATAAAACATGATTATGATCATGTGGCATGAATAGATTTTGACTGGTTTATTGGTAAAATTATGCTTCTATTGTTTAACAATGTATGTATTGTGTCCGACTTTGATTACAGAGATTACAGAATAATATAAGCTTCATTCCCACCGGCGTTCACATCAATTATGACGGCTTTATCGTTGTGGTGTGGACACTACCATCCACTTCAATCGTTATCTTTATCATTATCGTGCCCAGTAGGAAAGGGCCTTTATTCTACTCAGAAAAGCCTCCTGTGGACAATTAACACTTGTGCTAGAACAATGGTTCTCAACCTGTGGGTCGGGACCCCCAGAGGTGTCCCCAAATTATTGTGGGGGGTCCCCAGATGTTTAGCTAAATGTTATCATTGTTTTCTCACTCAACAGTAAACAGACCAACATACAGTATAAGTGTATACAGGGTATCTGCACATTTCTAAAGTGAAAATGTAAGGACTTTAAAGACCTTTTAAGTACCTCTTATCAAACATTGGTCAAATTGTCAAATATTAGAGGCAGAAATTGTGAAAATAGCTATTTTCACAATGGAATAGATCGCGTCAAACTAAATGCAATGCCAACTCCTACAATTCCAAGTGCTTGTGCAGGGTGGGGGTCCCCAGTTAAAATATGATTATTTTGGGGGTCGCGGCCTGAAAAGGTTGAGAACCACTGTGCTAAAACATTCAAGCCATGCATCTGGACAGCCAATGCAATGACAATGTCCATGTGAAATACAATGAACAGAACAGAACATAATAACTATATCTTTGTCTCTCTATTTTTCCTGTTCTCCCCCGTTGTATGCCTCCTCCATGGCCTCTCAGCTGGGACAGACTCCGGGGGAGGACAGTCCCATCTTCCTGCCCAGCGACGCTCACTATGACTGGCTGCTGGCCAAGATGTGGGTCCGCTCCTCCGACTTCCAGGTCCACCAGAACGTCACACACCTGCTGAGGACCCACCTCATCTCCGAGGTGTTCTCTATCGCCCTCTACAGGCAGCTTCCTGCCGTCCACCCCGTCTATAAGGTAATGATGATGTTTCCCCTTGACCCATTTAGACATGGCAAGCATCTGTGTGTCAATTTTAGATTTTATTTTATACTTTTAGCTGTTCAAAAAAGAATTTTGTGCAAATTTGTGCAAATCTTTGAATATAACTTTTTTTTTTTTTACATTTAACATAACATTTATAACTAAAATCTTTGCGTCTGAGGGGGTCCCGGGAAGAAAAACTTTTCAGACGGGGGTCTGCAGTCCTTGACATAAAGATGTTTGAGCACTGATATAGAAAAATATGTTTTTCAGAAAACTGTTTAATTTAGAAGGCATTTATGGAATCGGCCTCAGGTGTTGATTAATCTCATTCTGTATAGATATTTGTTTGGTTCATTAGTTTGGTGATTGATTGATTGATTGATTGATTGGTTGATTGATTGATTGATTGATTGCCTTATTCTACAGCTACTCATCCCGCACTTTCGGTTCACCATCGCCATCAACACCAAGGCCAGAGAGCAGCTCATCGGTGAGGGAGGCATTTTTGACAAGGTGAGCAAATTACTAATTCAAGAGATAATATCAGCAAAGGTTTAGGACTATTCTCAAGGCATTTCACTTTAACCAGATCATATTTTGTCTGACCGATCAAGATGAACTATTCTTGGCAAAACATAATGTATTACCACACACATAATATTTGCCAGAGAATGTTCTTTTCCCCTGCCATTGCATCTCACGTACACAGTTCTGTAGCCAGGATGGGTCAGGCCGACCTGTGGCAAGCATCCTGTTTTCCATTCTGTCTCCAAACATGATCTCTCTGGCTGCTCGTTACATTCCTTATCCTGCGTCCAGGCATACAGAGTTACACAATTTATAATAATATTATGTGTATTATACTGTATGTTTTCAATAACAATAGGCCTATAGCTACACTTTGGTCCCCCAAAACATACCTGGAAAACGACTGGCAGAATTTATTTGAAACCTTCATGAACTATTTTCCTCTACCACGGCACAACCATTAGGCCAGAATTTACATTTGCATATGTGTCAAGATTTCAAATAGCTCAAAAATCTACAAGCTCAAAATCATAAGGCAAGTGTGCCATGAAACTCAATGTGCATGCTCCCAGGATTTTGACAATGTCTGTCCTTTCCTCTATTGCCACCCTGTGGTCAAAATGTCCAATTGCACAAACAATATCTCAAAATCGAACAGGCAGATTGCCTTGAAACCTTCTGATACATTCATGCTCCCAGATGAACCCTAAGTAAGTGACCAGTATTCTTGGATAAACTCTCCTGACTTCTGTGACTCCATGGCGTTTTCTCGAGCGACTAGCGTAAATATTGTGAACAATTTGGAACATTTTAAGAACACACATCTTGTATGGGGGCCCCTGGCACAAAATAATTTCAGATGGGGTTGTGCTGATAAATACATATTAATTTGGGGGGCCATGGAATAAAAACATTTGTAATAAACATTGAATCACATCTACATATCCTCCTTGTTTTCCCATCCAGGCCAATGTTACCGGTGGAGGCGGCCATATTCAACTGATGCGGAAGGGAATGAAGTCGCTAACTTTCAGGTCGCTGTGCTTCCCTGACGCCATCAGAGCCCGTGGCCTGGACAACACAGAGGAGCTGCCCTCCTACTTCTACAGAGACGATGGCCTGAGAGTGTGGGAGGCCATTAAGAGGTGAGACCAATTATACGTTGTATGTCCAAAACCGTTCATTTTCAGGAAATGTTATTAATAAATAAATAAATTATAATAATAACATAGGCCTACAAACTCACTAGTGTGCATGTAGATGTGTTATTTTTGCTGCTGGAAATACAAGGTTTGAGCAAGTGAGAGTGAGGAAAAGAACATTACAGAGCAGTGATTCTCAAAGTGGGGTCCGGGGACTCCCAGGAGTCCTTGAGGGGGTTTCAGAGGGGGTTTAAGAGGGTGCCTATTATAATACTGTAGTGTCAAAGTCAGTTCAACAACTTTAACTAATTTTTTTTAGAATTTTAGAATAATTTTGAAGGATTTCAACTATAAAATATTCTGTTATGGGGCCCCTTCACAAAATCCTTTCAGATCAGGGTCCGTAGCCAAATACACCTGGGGATCTTGACATGAAAAGGTTGAGAACCACTGTTATAGAGAATGATGTGACAGTAGTTGTTTGTTTCTTTGTTCCTCTTTCAGCTTGGTGTCAGCGGTGGTGAACATCTACTACAGCAGTGATGACACAGTGCAGGGAGACCAGGAGATCCAGGCCTTCGTCAGAGAGGTGGTCAGCTGTGGCCTGCAGGACTTCCACTACTGTGGTGTGTGTGTGTGTGTGTGTGTGTGTGTGTGTGTGTGTGTGTGTGTGTGTGTGTGTGTGTGTGTGTGTGTGTGTGTGTGTGTGTGTGTGTGTGTGACTGTGTGTGTGTGTGTGTGTGTGTGTGTGTGTGTGCGCGCTCGCGTGCATTAAGCCAGCAAGCATTCCACTTTCAATGTCATTGGTTTGTTTGACAATGGTGTGTTCTATACAGGGAGGACAGACTGGAAATGTACTGTAGGAAAGAGATTTGCATTAGATTCTAGTACATCATATTCAAACCCATTCAGCCCTACTAGCATAATCAATACAGTTTAGTTTTGTTTATTTGATCACATACGAGTTACAACCAATGTATGTCAAAGTCTGAATGATGCACGATGCAAGCCTCATCTGTTTCTTCCCATGTCTAGAGTTTCCCAAGTCGTTGAGGACACGCGAGGAGCTCACAGAGTATGTGACAGTGATCATCTTCACAGCGTCAGCCCAGCACTCAGCCATCAACTCTGGACAGGTGAGTTCTTTACAAGAAAGCTGAAGGTCATATCAGCTCACACAAAGAGCTATTTTACACTATTAACCTGTCATATTCTGACTTGGGTCCCAGGGAGGCACCAATTTTATCTTTTGGGTCTAGAGCTGAAAAGGACACCTGCTAGTAGTAGGGAGTAGGGGCTCGGGAGTGATCAATTGTGACACGACTTTCTTTGTGTGTGCTTCAGTATCAGTGGTGTAAAGTAACCAAGTACTCAAGTACTAGAGCAAATACAAAACGTTTTTAATGATTAGGTGCGTGGTCTACCTACGTTATTGTTTTCTAGATTGATATTCCTACTGTATGTATTTGTTGTATTGTTGTTGATGTATTGACGTATTATCTTGCTTATTATCCTGCTTATTGTATTGATGACGTATTACCTGCTTATTGTAAATCACTCTGGATTAAGAGCGTCAGCTAAATGCCTAAATTGTAAATTGTCCCCCAGAGTTAGCGTCGAAGTGTCCTTGAGCAAGACTCTGAACCCCTAATTACTCCTTCCACCACTGCCTGTGTGTGTGTGTGTGTGTGTGTGTGTGTGTGTGTGTGTGTGTGTGTGTGTGTGTGTGTGTGTGTGTGTGTGTGTGTGTGTGTGTGTGTGTGTGTGTGCTTCAGTATGACTGGTGCTCCTGGATCCCCAACGCCCCCCCCACCATGCGGAAGCCCCCTCCCAGGAGGAAGGGTCTGGTGGATCTGCAACTGATCATGGCCAGCCTGCCGGACCGCGGCCGCTCCTGCTGGCACCTGGGGGCCGTCTGGGCCCTCACGCAGTACCAGGACGACGAGGTACACTACTAAACACTATCCCTACTGTAATACATTATACTGTGCCAACAGGCTACAAGCTCAGGAGAATGTAGATCGTCTATTTTTGGTGAAGAATTTTGGTGTAGAGGTAAACAAAGAGCAAACCAACCAAGTATTGATTGATTGAAGAATTTATTAGAAGTTTGCAATAGAAAAAAGTACAGTATCAGTATCAAGTAAAGTACAGTACAGTATCAAGCCAAAGGTCAAGTAAAGTACAGTACAGTATCAAGCCAAAGTATCAAGCCAAAGGTCAAGTTTACAAGGTATTGAAGTCGTTAAATATCTGAAAACATGAATCAATATGTAGTGGGGGTCCCTGCTTCATCTCTCTCTCAGCTAAGGGGACCTTGGCCTGAAAAACATTGAATACCCCTGTACTATTAGCACAGTTGTTAGCAGTTGTTCTAGGACATTTCTTTTTTTCATGTCAAAGACCACCAGCTTGATGCGTATTTGGCTGTGGACCCCCACCTGAACATACTTTGAAAACAGAAGATTTTTTTTTTTTGAAAATAGCAGATATACAAGCTCACAACGTGTCACAATTTGTTCCTTCTGACCATGTAGATCTGCTACAAGAGTCACTTTGTGCCTCGTTAAGAGCATACCTGCTATTTTGGAAAGTTTTTCAAACTGTTAAAAGAATAGTTTTGACTTTAGTTTTTAGTTTTGCACAAATCTTCTCTTCTGGGGGTCCCTGGCACAAAACATTTTCAGATGGGGGTCAGCGGTAAAAGAAACATCAATTTGGGGGTCCTTATGGCACAAAAGAGTTTGAGAACTGTCTATACTGGCCTAAAAGAAGGTCAATTTGTGGTTTATCCTCTCCAGCTGTATCTGGGCATGTACCCCGATGAGCACTTCACAGAGAGGTCGGTGAAGCAGGCCATGGAGGCCTTCAGGAAGGAGCTGGCAGACATCAGCCGTGGCATCAAACAAAGGAATGAGGGAAAGAGGATGCCCTTCTACTACCTCTCCCCTGATCAGATCCCCAACAGTGTCGCTCTGTGAGGGATGATGATGAAGATGATAGGGCATTCACCAAATATTCGAATATTCGAATATCAAAGTCACTATTCGACGTTGTTCACCGAAGTCGAATATTCGCATATTTTTCTTTTTTTATTGTTTTCTCTTTAAAAAATGTATAGTTTATAAAGCTTGGCGAGATAGGAAGTCATAAGAATGAGTTGTTAATGCCCCTGGTGGATGAATTTGTTAATGCTCTATACCAGGGGTTCTCAAACCTTTTTAGGGTTTTGTGTGGGTTTCTTTTTGTTTAGTTTTTCATAAATGTATGCCCTACTAATGCCCAAGTATCAAAAATAGCTGATCCTCAAGCTTGAAATGCGGTGTAAAGCAACACGTTTTCAGCTTGTAACAGTTTCAGAAGTGACAGTTTTTAGGTGCTCTGTTGCAAATTACATTTTCTTTAGCACATGTTAAGAGGTGCTTTTTGGAGTAACATTTTTGAAAGCATTGTAAAAAAGATTATGATATTCTGCATGAGCATTTGTAATATTAAAGATGGGGTGCCACATTTTGATTTAGTTATTCTGTTGTTTTTTTTTGCGTGCGTGTGTGCGTCATATTCTGGTTCTTTGCGTTAAGTTCTCTTCAGCTCACTTCAGTTTGCGGTTATGTGTAGTAGTATTCATGTGTTATTGTAGTTTAGTGTTTGCTATATGCGTGAATGTGTAAGGAGTGGGATGTATTATTGTACTGTCTTGTGTTAAGTAAAGGCTTCATCAAATTTCATCCTTGTTTCCTGAGTTTATGTACAGTATAAAAGTATACAGAAGCTGAACTGTTTACTCCTTTAACAGACTCTAGCAGGGCATAATGGTACTTTATCTGAAATGATTGGTAGATTGAATTTAACCATCAGAGTATCTATGTTCTACTGTATGTCTTTTGATCAAGGGTGTGTGAGGAAATACATTTGTTTGGTTATGCCTTAGGGCTGGATTTAAAACAGTATTCTTTCCTTCCCAAAGATGATTCATGGAGCTATGAGCTGATTGCATTCAGGTACCACTCGTTGGCACTTCCGACCATGTGCACCAATACAGGAACAAAAAATACAGATACAGATATTAAATGAACTAGTGCGGTTCCCGTTCGGAAGTCGGAACGGGCCTGTTGCTGGCTTTTAATGCTTTAGTTTGTACCATTTGACCATCTTTGAGATTTTTGATAAGCCATTTGTAGTTTTGTGATGCACAATTTGCACATGCTATACATCAGGGTTTCTCAAAGTGTGGGTCGTGACGCCAGTCCCCAGAATACTTATATTTGGAATTTATATCACTTCAGTTTAACCACTTAAACCCTGAGTAAAACGGACTTGAGTTGCACTATCCTTTGTGCGTTCTTTTTCAATCTAGAAACCTCTTCACCAAAAAATGGCCAATCTACAAGCTTACAACGCATCAAGTTGTGACGTGTTGTGAGCTTGTAGATCTGCTATTTTTGGTGAATGTTGGTGGTTAACATCAAGTATATAGTTATTTTCAATCTGTCCTAAATGGAATCGAATACTTTCTAACCATAATGACATAAATGTACATGTAGGTGGTCAATGTGATTCAGGGGTGTCATGGATGAAAAGGTTTGAGAACCTCTGCTATAGCCTACTGAACTCTGAAACATACATAACATATGGGTCTACAAATGGCAAATGTCATGGGGAACAAACATTCTGTTCAGTATGTCCGGCCAGTATGTCTTGACAGTGGTCATTTATACTGGGATTCTTCCTCAGATATATCAGGAAATCAGACATGCTGTCGATATGCATGAGTTCTCCAAGACACATCCTTAATATTGAGGTTGGTTAAATATCCCTGCATGTTCTGAGAACAAGTGTCAAGAAACCACTATGGAACAAATATTGTTCATGTGCTTTCTCAGAATCTTCACATTCTTAAGTTAAACATGTGATTAAGAGATGCTCAAACTTCAACTTGATAGAATATGATTTTCTAGTGCACAGAGTTGACTCATTTACCTTTTGGAATGTGTGTTTCTGTCATGTACACAGTCGTTTGGCTCTGTGTGCTGTCACACAATCTTATTACAACCCACCACATGAACACTGGTGTTTCCTGTTTTTTATTTATTTTTAGTCTGTGTGCAGTTCACCCTACGTATATCCAGTGTATGTGGTTCTTCAAATAAAGGGGAAGTGGGATGTGATTTGTCATTTAATTGTTTGTTAGATATGGTTGTCATTAGTGACCGCACATTGTCATACTGCTGGCACAACCAGGAACTTCAGGTTGCTGCACTTTTACTTCTACTCCACTACTGTACATCTCGGATCCAAATGTTGTACTTTTACTCCACTACAATTATTTGAAAACTTTAGTTTACTAGTTACTTTGCAGATATATATTATAATATCATAAAACATACATAAACCACTTTATCCCTATTTTATACCGTGGCTATTTGAAAATAGCCGATCTACAAGCTCACAACGTGTCGCATCACGATGTGTTGTGAGCTTGCAGATCTGCTATTTTCAAACATTTTGTACTTTAAGTACATTTTGATGCCAACACTTTCATACTTCAAGTACATTTTGAATTCCAGACTCTTACTTGTAACAGAGTATTTTCTACACTGCAGTATTGATACTTTTACTTAAGTAAAATATGTGAATACTTTTTCCACCACAGGGTAGCTGACAATATAGTCGGGGATTCACATGCCCAAAAGCTCAAGGAATAGGGTAGGACATGTGATTTTCTGCCGCACTTTTTATTTCTGTTTTATCAATTAGTTTGGTCATTAAGGTCCACAGAATGAGAGGCCTGCTCTGCTGGAAACATCGCGAAAAAAAGTTATGGCCATTTGTATATTCACTGTCCCATTGACTCCACTCCAATATTAAAAAAAGAAAATAAATCTGCTTTAAGTAGCATGTGAGGGGTCAAACTATGGGTTCCCTTCATCATTCTGAATCCATTGCAAGCATTTGCTTTGCATGAAAAACATTCCTTTGGCAAAATATTGGCCCCCAAATACTGTTAAAAGTGATGAGTCATCACTTTTTTTCCACTTTTCACTGTTTTGGGTGGCCAACATTTTGTCCAAGGGATGTTTTTCATGCGAAACAAATGCTTGCAATGGATTCAGAATGATGAAGAACCCCTAGTTTGACCCCTCACATGCTACTTAAAGTAGATTATTTTTCTTTTTTTATAATATATTTCTAGTGGAGTCAATGGGACAGTGAATATACAAATGGCCATAACTTTTTTTCGCGATGTTTCCGGCAGAGCAGGCCTCTCATTCTGTGGACCTTAATGACCAAACTAATAGATAAAACAGAAATAAAAAGTGCGGCAGAACATCACAGGTCCTCTCCCATTTTGAGGGACTGGATCCCCGGCTAATATAGCCTGAGAGCTGAGAGGATACTTAATTAGTGCCTGTGTGGAACTCACACAAAACTCCCCTTTACCACCACTCAAATGACAGGCCAACTATGGTGTTAACTGTGGTGTCAGTGATGATGGCCCTCTGGCTTTGTCTGTCTGGTTCAAGTTCAATTTATATTTATTTAAAGATATAAGATCACAAGCACAAGCCGGGATTATGCTTGATCATAGTAAACAGAGATATACATTAGGTAAGGGCATACAGACACTGCTGTTCACTGGAGGAATGATTCAATGCGGATGCCATATTGGTAGGGGCAAGCCATGCCTTATATGATACAATACATGTATCCTATTATAAAATGAGGAAACCCCTGTCTATCTTCAATCTGAACTTGATGTTGATGATGATGATGATGATGATGATGATGATGATCTTTGATGTAACGTTTTGAAACACTAGGGAAGACATAGTTACTTAATTTGCAAACAATAATACATAATGTAGCTCATAGGCCCTGATAGCTTGGGGCCTGCACCCTTGCTATGAATGCTATTAATAAATAAACTAAATACACCGATTCAAATTAAAAAGGGAATTACGTCACCTTTTTATTAGGGAAGGTATAAGGTCCTCTTTTAACAACACACAGATTTGTTTACAGGGGAAGCGCAGCGAAAAAATTGAATGACAAATCATTTAATAGTTAAAAGCCCTTTACAGTAGAGGATCTGAAACCCCCATAAAAACATAAGCGCCTACGAAACTAATAACACAACCTAAAAAAAAGGTCACTCTATTAACAATAAAACAAGGACACGGAAGAGGGACTAGTGCGATTTGGCTTTGACTTGTATTAAATTAACAACGGCCATAAAACAACTTGCATTTACTGGCACGCTTGTATAGGCTACAAATAATTGTTAGACTTGAGGGCAGAACGAACCAAAAAAAAGGAAGAGATGCATTGAGATAAAAGCAAGGTCACCTGTATTTTATTTTACTCAGTGTGATGTGAAGAGGTGGACCATTTCAAAAAACTGCTGGAAGAATTCAAGTCATAAAAGTAGACATGGCTGCTAGACATTCTGAAAAGATTGAGATGCAAAAGGAGGAAGATGTGATCTATGAGAATGTTGGGATCAAGACAGCAACTCGGGAGGAAGAACCACAGAAGACACTGCAGCCTGGTAAGAGATGATGCTAAAATAATAATAATAATAAAAAAACTTTTAAACCTTTAAAAAAAGAGGTTCTAAGGTGTGTGTGTGTGTGTGTGTGTGTGTGTGTGTGTGTGTGTGTGTGTGTGTGTGTGTTTGTGCGTGTGCGTGTGCGTGTGTGCGTGTGTGTGTGCGTGCGCGTGCGTGTGCGCGTGTGTGTGTGCGTGCGTGCGTGTGCTTGTAGGTGTGCCTCCAGACATCAGACTGTACAAGCTGGTTGGAGCCGGTGTTGGATTGCTTTGTGTTGCTCAAGCTCTTCTCAACATTGGTCTCCGACTGTCTCTCTGTAAGCCAAGATTCAAACATTTATTGTAATGTTTTAAATATCTGTGATGAACCAACATATCTATATTATCAATACATTAGCATGATTGTGTACCCCATCAAATATATTAGTTGTAGTAATATAGCCTATTTATTAGCAACAACAGTAGCTGTAGCAGCATTGGTAGTGGGACAATATTGTTCGTTTTTAAATTACAAATCTCCCATTTCCAAATATTGTTCCCTTGCAGACCAGTCCTACATGGTGGAGGGAGACCAACTGGTAACGAGTTACAACCTGTTAAAGACCAGTTACAACAACCTGACTGAAGAGAAACTTTTGTTGCAGATCAGACTTATTAACCTGACTCACCAGAAGGATCTGTTAGAGACTAGTTTTAAACAGTTAGAGGTCAAATGTAAGAACCTTACTGAAGATGCCCTGAATAAGACTTCTTGTGGTGAGTGAAACATATCAGTTTTTCTTCATTCAGTGTACCATTCATTGTAATTAATCTGAATTAATCTTACATTGAGCACACACACACACACACACACACACACACACACACACACACACACACACACACACACACACACACACACACACACACGCGCGCGCGCGCGCGCGCGCGCGCACACACACACACACACACACACACACCAAATACATACATACATAAATAAAAGAGTTGCTAACATGACTTTGTTTTTAGAATCATATGGTGGATTCACATTTGGTGGTGGACTGTGTTATTACATCTCTACTGAGAGAAAAACCTGGGAGGAGAGCAGACAATACTGTATAGACAACCAATCAGACCTGATCATCATAAAGAGCAAAGAAAACAGGTATGGTGCATGTGCGTGCGTGCGTGCGTGCGTGCATGCGTGCGTGCGTCATAGGCGGCTCAACAGGGGGGCATTGGGGGGTAAAAGGTAGCCTACACTGGTGATGCACTGAGCTGTGTTGATTTTAGTTTGTTTATATTCTTGTGTTGTTGTCCATGCAGCACGGGAAATTCAAATCTTTTCAGTGAGAAAACTTGTAATGGACATCACTAGTTTGGCTCAAACGCAGCAAAAATCGGCTTGCTACCGGTATATAGGGGTGTGTTCAAAATAAAGTGCCCCCCATGGAAAATGTAAGGCACCCCTGCTGATTATCCCTTGGAGCTGCCACTGGCGTGCGTGCTTGCATGCACACTTGCTTCTCTTGTTTCTCAAACTGTCATATTTCAAGGTCTCCCCTTAACTCTGACAGTGTACAAAAGGAACCAAATGGACCCGTTAAAGTTACAGACTTGTATGGGTCAATTTAGAACCCCCTAAAGGAACCCACAGAGTCCCTGGAATCCACTTTGAGAACCACTGACCTATAGTAACAAGCAACTTTTTTGTTCAGGACTTTGTTGGCAGTTTAAACCAGAGAGTGTGGCTGGGATTGACTGACAGAGACATGGAAGGAATCTGGAAGTGGGTAGATGCAACAAACCTGACCACTCCGACGTAAGACTTCACCTATCTTCATTCTTCTCTTGTTAAATAAAAACATAAAAAAAACATTTAAGTTCATTTCACATATTTTGTCTTTTTGCCTATTTTCTAAAGGGGATAAATTGTTATAATGAATGCAACTATGACTATTATTTGTCTAAAAATCTATAGATTCACATTACAAAACATTATTTAGAGTGTAAAAAGATTGTTGTCATGTTGTAAAGTTGTAATAAATGAAATGTTCCTTCTTCTCCAGGTACTGGAACAACAGTGAGCCTAACAACCTTGGAGGAGAAGACTGTGCTGAGTTGTATGGTGGAGGATGGAATGACGCTCCATGTGGTGGACACAATCGCTGGATCTGTGAAAGAGTGATTTAATTAAAATGTTCACAATGTACTGCATTAGTTAGCTATATAAAGCTACATGATAGGTGGTTTGCATGTGGTAGTTTGTGTTTTTGCTTTGGCTTGTCTGCCTTGAAATGATCAAATATGCACTGTGCACATTATTAGTACTATTCATATTCATATTTTCATCATTTACAGTAGTTAATGGGGAGCCTATAGAATGTGAATAGCCTACTACTGTAAGTGATTTTCTTAAATAGGTGTCTCTTACTCATTTCTAGAGTGCTGCTACCTGAAAATGTGTTTATCAAAGAGCTGGAGAGACAGAACTCCCATGTGTGTGTATATTTCATGTAGATAGTAGTTCAGAATTAACTTTTATTTTTTGTTAAACAAAGAGGATGAGTTAGCATTTATTTTTCTGAATGTTCTCACCATCTCACCACTTTAGCCATTTCATTTCATTTTCCATTTAACCTTCTGACTGATTATGTTCCTAGGATTTCTAGCTATGTATTCTTTAAAAATATATATTGTTCTTTTGAACCACAAAAATATACAATAATTTACTAAATCAACAAAAGAAAACCTAATTTAGTGTATTAAATTAAATTGCACGTTAATAAAACATTTCAGACATATGGTACCCTTAGTGGTGTAACTGTATGGCTTTGAGACACCAGAGGGTGCAGTTTTTCAACATTTGGAGAAGATTTCCTAAGATAATTACCAGCTAAATGAAACCACACAAACTTTCAACATCCCTAACCCATGGGTTAAGATATAAACCTAATCCATGATCAATCACCATGACCTAAATACAACACCAAACAAAACAATAAAATGTATATTGAAAAACAAAAACAACCTAGGTTTTAAATGAGTTCATCTGGTTATTCACTGCATATTTAATGGAAAAGTACAAAGTTTCAAAGAGAAGTGATCAAAAGCCACTGTGACTGAACCCATGCAGCACTTCCTTCTTCTGTTTTAAACTGGTCAGGTTACATTCTGATTTTATGTCAGAAGTGCATGAAACAGGTGATGTCAATAATATTCCCTGCCCTGTGCAGGAATCATTCTTTTCATGATTTTCATCTTCGACTGACTCTAACCTTTCCAATTACAGTTAATTGTAAATCTATACAGATGTCCATTGGCATTATGTACCCTTCTCATGCTGCTATGCTCAATAAGTCCCTGGATGTTTGACCTATATATCCACCTGTTTCTGTGAGAATTTATTGTAGCATTATCTGTGGGACACTTCCAGTTAACAGCAGACATACAAGCTCACGTCAATTCACAACAATTGGATTACCACCAAATTGTGTTTATTGGACCAATTAAAACAAATGCCTCGATACGGACATTTGAAAATTGCAACACAATCTAAAATAGTGTTAACAAATATTGTGGTCTGCTTGTGTCACAAGGTCAGAAATGTATTCCAGTAATTGAATAAAGAACACAATTAAAGCTATTTTT